>NC_133871.1:2505273-2514952 GCF_044706935.1 Curcuma longa
CAATTCGTCTATCTTCTCAATCCTTGATAATTCATTATTGATAGGGTTAATTAGGGTTTATTTTGGACTTTCTTGATTGCATTTCATGTTATATTTGGGTTTGTTGAGCTTAATTCTTGTTTTGGGTGAAATTATGCCTTCATTCTATTTTCTCATGGATTTTTGGTATTTATTGATATTAATTTTTTATGATCTTTGATTTTGTAGGAATTAGAATGAAAGGAATAATAATTGGAGGGTTCAATTGCAATTTTGGTTCGAGTTCGAGTCAATTCGGATTCAACTTGGTTCAATCAGATTCGAGATCAACTTGGTTCAAACTGATGGTTCAACTCGAGTTCGGTTCAAAGATGAATTTAGCTCAATTCAACAAATTCGGTTCGACCACAAATCAAAGTTCAAGTCAATTGGGTTAATTTAATCAAGATCCAAAGTTAAAATCGGTTCAACCATTGAAATCAGCTCAACCTAAGCTCAAACCCAAATTCAGCTCAAGCCCAATGCATTAACCAGCCCAGCCCAGTCAAATAAAACCGGTTCAATTGAATCCCGGTTCAGCACAAGCGCCGGTTCACTTCACGCGATTAAAACAGAAGCTGGTTCACCGCAGAAAGAGAGCTCGCAATTAGGTTTTCTCCTTCTCCTTCGTTCCTTCTCGTTGCGACGCCGCCACCGAGCTCCGGCCGTCGCGACGGCCACCTTCCTTCATCCTCGATCCACCAAGCTGCGGCCGGCGTCCACGAAGGCTGATGATCACCGACGCCACCGCAGGAGTCCTCGTCGTGAGCGGAGTGCCCGGCGAGCGGCTTCTTCATCCCCGACGGTCGATCTGTCGTCGTGAGCGGAGTGCCCGGCGATGGGCGGCCGGCGTTTTCCCACACAGCAGCATACTCCGCCGTGAGCGGAGTGCCCGACGGAGTTTGTTGGCTGTACGCACCCACCGGAGTCCGGCACGGGACGCTGGGCCGAATTCCGACCGCTCCCTCCATCGAGAACGCAAGGTAAGGGGTTGTTTTGGTTTTCTAACCTGTCTGTGGTTTGCAGCAGGAAGATAGCACGAGCAGCCGCCGGAACTTGTGATTTTCCCCGATTTGAGCTCGCCGGCGATGGGTTTATCTCCGGCGGCGCTTGTTCATCCATGTTGGTATGACTGGTTCATCGTGGTGTCAAGCTGCTGATTGGAGCTGATTGGAGTCCTTCCATCCTCTGCCATCCACCTTCTCCTCATTCCACCGTATCCTCTGTTCCTGTTCTGTTCTGAGCCTTCTCCTCAATTGGTGCCGGCGCTGGTTGAGGGAAGAAATCCTAACCCTAGTTAACTTAGTTTCGTTTGCTTGCTTCTTTAGTTGTTAGCTGTTGATTAATCAAAACCCCCATTATTCTTTGCTCTTGTTGTTTGTTGCGGCTGGAATTGAAGAGGATGTGATATCACTTGCTTAATCAGTTTGAATTGAATATCAATCGTGAACTTGTGTTGTTCCTGTATGTATCAATTGATTATCTCAGAATATCAAAGGTTGATCTTGTGTTGTTGCTAAATGGCTCAATATTTAGTTGTGTTTTGTTGAAGTGTTAAAATGTGTGTCAAACGGAACTTTCGGTTGTATGTTTTTGTTGCATTAGAATGTTGAACATGAGTTGGATGTTGGATAATTGATTGGTAAAGAAGCATGCTAAATGTTAACTTGTAGTGACTTTGGAAGTGAATGGAAACCGGTTACATGATGTATGATATGTTGTATATGTATTCATAACTTGTAAATAGGATGTATGATTTGACTTAAATTGTAAATAATGTAGATTTAGAATTATTTTGTTAATTGTAGTATTTAATTGTGAATAAATAAAGTTGTAGATAGTTAGATTAATAAAACATAATAAAACCTTGTGGAATAATTCTAGAATAAACATCCTGTCATTGAGTCCGAGAGAGACGACCCGGACCTCTTTATACCAATTAAAACGATAAAGTAGAGGTTTGGTAAATAAATAAATAAAAATTTTTGATGGGTGTAAGTGACAAACAAATGAATAAAGGGAAAATAAATGTAAATAAATAATTTCCCAACAAATACACCGCATCAATCCTCCTTCCCGTATAACCTTACAATTCTTTCAATCACCTTTGTTTGCTTTTGCAGGATGGTGTCAAAAAAGCTTGCTTTCTTCAATGTACTGGTGAAGGTGTGATTTTTATGGTGGTGTTTGCATTTGCTTCCTTTGTATTTGGTTTGCAAGTTTGTATGTATTTTCTGTATCAGGATGTAATGAACATATTCATATAGGACTTGTCTTTTTTTGTGCATTCTATTTGTTTCTCAACCGACTGTTAGGTTGAGACGAAGCAACCCGGTGGCTTACTTTAACATGCAGTAGGATGGCGTTCTCTCGGAGAAACCAGTCAATTTGTCGAAGAGGATTTCTGAAGAGCAACTGATGGATAGAAGATGTGCAGTTGCAGATCAGACTGAGACAAGTGATGAAAGAAGTCTTCGATCTGCAGGAATAGTCATGATGAATGTGCCAGTTCTTCCACTGTGCACATCCAAACGAATATGAAGCTGAGACAAGTTCTGAAGTGGAAACTGAGCGCCTTTGATGGACAAGAATCCTGATTAGTCACATGAGCTTGAGCTAAGTTGGATTAAGTAATGAGTCAAGGCCATTATGGCTCTTGAAAATTACTTCAAAATAATTCCTTTGTTGTAGTATGATTCCTGAGAACAAGCTAAGTAATTCAGACTCTTCATTTATGTTTTTGTATGCAATGTTTGCATGTTCCTGTCCCCCAACTAACTCATTTGATAGTATTAAGACAGAGAGAAGCCCTTTGCGTATATATTTCTACTTATAAATGAGTTTTTAAAATATTAATAAATAATATGAATCACCTTATGCATGTCTAAAAGTCCAATAGATCGAATATCTTTTGTTATTGGCCAATAATATATGTCGTTATATATCTAAGTTTATGGTCCCACCACAAGAAAATCATAAATTAGCGACAGAATTAATCATCCCGTCGCTAATTATTTTTTAGAGACGGATATTTGTTTCCGTCGCTAACACCTCAATTTAGCGACGGAAATAAATATCCGTCGCTATATTAGGGATGGAAATAATAATTCCCTTGTAAAAAATGATTTAGCGATCGAATGTAAAATATCCGTTGCTAATTAGTGACGGAATTTTAGGTTCCATCCGTCACTAATCCGTCAGTATTTTATGGGTCTGGCAAACATTATTTTAGACAGAGAAGGTAGTGACGGAAATTTAATTTCTATTGCTATTTAGTGACGGAAATAAATGCGAACTGAGCTCCCTCCTCTCTCTCTCGGCGAACTGTATTTCCTCCCGGGGATATGCTCGCTCCCGACGTGCTCTCCTCCCGGCGACCTCTCCTCTGGTGAACTCCTCCGGCTAACTGACCTCCCGCGGCGCATGTGCTCTCCACCGACCGCGGCGAACTACTCTTCCGGCTAACTGACCTCCCGGCGATCTCTCCTCCCGACGATCTGTCCTCCGGCGAAGTCTCTTATCGCCGGAGGTAGTTCAAATGTGGTGAATCAATACTGATAAAATTAGACTTTTCATTTTGTTTTTCTCAAGTTATGGAATGAATGTTTCCATCACTGTTCCTCCTTTCCATTGTGGGTTCGGATAATTCAAAATCTATTAGGACAGGGGCGGCTCAAGAAGTACATTCTCCTTCAAGTTGGTAAATGCAGTTCGTGTTCTAGTTTGATAGTTGGGCCCTAGGCGAAATTTTTTTTTCCATAAAATGATTGTTATTATTTTAAAAAATTTTCTCTCACCCTTTTTTATTCGGACTTGAGACCGACAATGGTGGGTTTAAAAATTTTTTAAAATAAATTAAAATTTTAATTATAAAAATAAATTTTTTATATAAAATTAAATTTTCTTGCTTTTTTAGTTGCAAAATTATTAATTAAATTTTCATATTCAAGTTTTAATAATAAATTTTTTTCAATTGATAACATTGCTAAATTATTTAATCTTTCTTGAGACATAGTTGAACGTAAATAAGACTTTATTAATTTTAATTTTGAAAAACTTCTTTCCGCTGAAGCTACACTAACAGGTATGGTCAGTAATATTCTATAAGCTATCCATGCATTAGGAAAAGAATTTAATTTTTTTATAAGATTTAATACTTCAAGTGCTGTTTTTAATTCTGGATTTATTATTTCTTTTAAGACTTTCAATTCTAAAAATAAATCTAAACCATCAATATCTTGTGACATATCATGTGTTAAAAAATTTTCAAGATTCAAACATTTTTCTTTTAAAAAATCATTATCAAGAAATTTTAACTTCTCTACCTCATATAAAAAATTAAAATTATCTTCGTATATTTTAAATTGTTCAAACCTACTTTGAAGTGAAGAAATAGCATGATCAATAATATAATTAAAGTAATTGATTTTAAAAGATTCTTCAGGTGATAATTTTACTTCATTACTTACATTCTCATCAAATCGTTTATTTTTTCTAATTACACGTTTTTCACGAAATTTTGGTTCTATATTCATTTCATTTGCAATTTCTTTAGCAGAAATCATAGCAGATATAAATCCATTTTCTCTATACTCATTCAAAAAAGAAATAAGACCTTTTAATTGATCTAATGCAATAGCAATGTTCATATCTTTATATTGTAAAAATTTACTAACAGTATTAACTGCGAATAATATATCATACCAAATAACCATACCTAATAAAAATTCAAAATTTTCAATCTCATATGTTGCTAAAGAAATTGCTTCACTTTTTGTTTTAGGATCATCACTAGTATCTGCAAGTTTGTATAAAGCTTCTCTTATTTGTGGAGCTTGATATTTTATAGCTTTAACACTTTCAAGACGACTTTCCCAACGTGTTTGTGATAATGGTTTTAGAGTTAATTTAGAAACATAATCTTGTAAGATTTTCCATCTTTTGGTAGAAGAGGAAAATAATGAGTAAATACGTTGTATAACACCAAAAAATGTTATAGCACTAGGACAAGAATTAGCCATATCACATAGTACTAAATTAAGACTATGACAACCACATGGTGTATAAAAAGCTCTAGAATTTATATCTAGCAGTCTTTTTTGTACACCTTGTTGTTTACCCTTCATATTAGATCCATTATCATATCCTTGTCCTCTTATATCTTGTACATCAAGTTGAATTTTTTTTAATATAGTGATAAGCGTATCAAAAAGTCCTTTTCCTGATGTATCATCTACTTTTAAAAATTCTATAAAATATTCTTCTATTTTAATTGGACTTGTTGAAATATCTACACATCTTAATATAAGAGACATTTGTTCTTGATGACTTATATCTGGAGTACAATCAAGTATAACAGAAAAATATTTTGCTTCCTTTATTTTTTTAATTATAGTATTTTTTATTTCTATTCCTAATATATTTATTAACTCATTTTGTATATTATGACCAAGATAATGATTATAAGTTTCACCATTTTGAATACGTTTGAGGTGTTCTTGCATTACAGGATCAAATTCTGCAATCATTTCAATTAAACCTAAAAAATTACCATTATTATCTTGATAAATCTTCTCATTTGTACCACGAAATGCTAAATTATTTTTTGCAAGATTTTTAATTACAATAATAATTCTTATTAAAACATTTTTCCAATGTTCTTTTTCCTTATTTATCTTTTCTTGTAAATTATGATCGATAGTTTTGTTTTTAATTAATCTCATTTCAATATCAAACCAAGTATTCATATTTATAATATGGTCACTGCTTATTTCATGACTTTTAAGCTTGGCACTAAGATTTTTCCAATCTCGACAACCTTCATTTGCTAATTGAATTGTAATTATTTTTTTACTAAATAATTTACAACAAAAGCAAAATACTTTATCTAATTCTTTTGAATATATTAACCATCTTCTATCATGTTTTTCTCCATTTGGTAATTTTCGGATATAATGCATTATAGAAAAATGTCTACAATTTTCATCATTTGGGTATTTATAGGTTTCTCTAATTGGACCTTTTTCAACTAATAAATCTATTAAATTTGTATTTATATTTTTCCATTGTGCTGGGTCATATATATTTTGAATAATAATTTTATCAGTATTATTATTTTTGAGATCTATTGATTTATTTTCTTCGAAATTAGTATTATCTTCTTCATTTAAATTAAGACAAATTTCTTTTTGTTCTTTAGTATTATCTTTTAATTCAATTGATTTTTCATTTAAAATTTCAATTATATTATTTTCTGAATTTTGATTTTTATTATTAATAACAAATTTATCAAGTGCACCTTTTTGAGATTCATTAAATTCTTCTATTTTTCTTTTTTTCATGCGTTTTGTATGTCCAGAATCATATTTTTTAGTAGACATATTTATATTTATATAATAATAGAAATTGAAAGATAAATATTTATTCTAATAATTAACTATCTACTAACAATTAATAATAGAACAGAAATAAATATTTATTTACTCTAATAATGAACTATCTACTAACAATTAATAATAGAACAGAAATAAATATTTACTCTAATAATGAACTATCTACCAACAATTAATAATAGAACAGAAATAATTTACCTTAGTAGTCCGTCAAACGATCCACTGCCCCGTCGAACTCGTCAAACAGACTGAAATAGCTGAATCAAACACAAAAAATTACTATTTAAAAGCTAAATCTCAACAACAATAATACTAGAAAGAATAAAGCAAACTTTCACTAGTAATTAAAGGAAGATGAAAAAAAGGACAAAGAAAGCAACAAATTTTGGGGACTTTAAGTTAAACCTTTCTGTTGCTAATTATATAAATATTCAAGATGTTGAACTTCGGTGATATGTAATTTGGCGTTTAGTAGAGAGACGAAAACCAAGCGAGAAAAGAAAAAAAAGTATGGCAATTAGAATGTTTCAAGATAATCTGTTAAACTTCCACAAAAAATTTGTGACTTAGTCACTAGCATCCAATAACAAAGAAACAGAAGGAACAACTACAACTCTCCAAAGCTTAAATCTCTAACGGAAAATATTTTTGAATACTCACGAAGAACGCGGACACAGATGATAAAACGCTTGAAATTTCAAACTTGGTCTCAAATAGCTCCTTGCAGAAGGAAAGCAAATAAACAGATATAACAGCAAGAAGATTTCGATGATGATGTTGTTGTTTTCTATTTTCTGAAGAAGAATAAGCAGAAAGCGAGTCATGGATAAAATAAGTAAAGAAACTTGTGTTTTATAAACCATTAAATATGTAGCCGTAGTCTTTATCGCAAACGTAGATCAAAATCCCACCTTTCTCTCGATTCAGGCTCGATATTGTTCTTGGCGCACGACGCCTCCGCAACTGGCGAGCACCCCTTTTCTGAATTCCTTGATCCAAAGGATCCCTCCCTCCCCGAGTTCAACGTGCCGACGTTCAGCGGGCTAATCCCAGGGTAAGCCTTTATCGTTGAGGACTCCTTGGGGGAGTGACCTTGGGGACGCCAAGACGGCAAGAGGGCCGAGCTTGAAGCCTCGCGGTTTCGCCGGCGAGGAACGGAGGAAGACGGCCAGTCCACTCCAGAGGGGCGAGGCGGCAGGAGATCACTGTTTCGCCGGCGTTGGTGAGGAAAACCCTCAGGGGAGATCGCTGTTTCACCGGCGTCGGTGAGGAAAACCCTCAGGGGAGATCACTGTTTCGCCGGCGTCGGTGAGGAGTGGCGATCGCTGTTTCGCCGGCGTCGGCAGGAGATTGCTGTTTCGCCGGCGTCGGTAGGAGAAGAGTCGACAGTCGGCTGTCGCGAGATTGGCCGTTGGCGTTGAACGAGAACGAAAGAACGGGAGAAGGAGAACGCGGAGAACGAGGCGAGGAGAAAGAGAACGGGAGAAGGAGACGCGTCGAACGAGGCGAGGGAGATGAAGGGGATATCGGTATTGGGAAGCGGCGAGATTTCCTGGATCCGATTTTAACCATTTATTATTTATTATCTCTAAATAATTTAATAATTTAAATTTTTTTTTTGGGCCCCTTTAAACCTGGGCCCTAGGCATAGGCCTTACCCGCCTATGCCCAGAGCCGGGCCTGGCACTTTTTAATTCATAAATTCTTTTATAATATATGTCTAATATTTATATGTTTTATAATGCAGTTTTACGCTAGATGATCACAAAGTTACAGCATACATATCTAGTAAGTTTTACGAGTGAATATGTCGTTCAGGGCATACTGGGAGGCATATCGACGAGGACATGCAAATCTTTTACTACGATGAGTTTTTGATAAGTCGTTTTAATCACCAATGAAGTTGTTTTTTATTTCTACTAATTGTCTTTTTCTTGCAGAAAAAATATACTTGTGAGCCAGGACACGAGCAGAAATTTAAAGAAACTTGAAATGCTACTTGTGCCAAATTATACAAAGACCTTCTTTACAAATGTAGAAAAAAGGGCACCAGACCATCTTTCATCCCAGCTGACATTTGAGATGCATGGCGAGCCATCTAAGCTGCAGAAAGATGACAAGCAAATTCAGCGACAGCTCGATCCAACAGAAACACCGAACTGGCTGGCCCTAGTACCGGATCCACAAAGCATACAATTGGATCTCGTTCCATTGTGAAGCATACCTTAGACTTGGTAAGTTTACAATTAATATATTTGTATTAGAATTATTTAATTAGTAATAATTTGATTTTGATTTAATTGTATTTTTAAATTTTTAGGAGCACGAGTTACATCGCTCTCCTACTTGTTGAGAGATTTTTATGAAGACATGCACACAAGTCCAAGGATGACACATTTATCGATCATCGCTCGTAGACATTAGAAGTAAGATAATAAATTTTAAATTTATTTAACATTTCAGTATTGTAATTATTTTTTCTAATCATAAAATTTATATTAATTTATTTTTAAACATGCTGAAATGTCTACTAGAGTTGCACATGTATCTGCGCCTGCTGTTGAGGGAGGTGAGAGGCAGGATCTCTCAACCGACCAGTTGAATGAGATATACTATGATGTGGTCGGTGGGAGGAAGAAGAGCTCTACCCTCTATGGTATAGGGTTCCAGGCGAGAGTCATATATGATCGTGTGATGACCCCTAAAGCCAGGGGTCGTCCCAGCAGATGATCTGCTGCGATAGAAGCCCTACAATAAGAAAATCAAGAATTAAAGAATTGACTCTCCACATTAGAGGCTTCACAGATGGAATACCAACAGTGGGCACGATAGATAAAAGACTTCATGGATGCCATGGGTCCGACGCCGCAGCGCCCACATGGTTGGACTGAAGATGCGGAGACTCAAGACCCTAATATCCCTGATGAGTAGCTACCTGCGACATATGTTAACATTTCTATTGCTTCTAATTGATTTTTAGTTATGACTTGTAAACATACACTTTCCAAATACCTTGCTTGTTATCATTAATTTATTAATAACCTATCTTATTATCTTTTTTGTAGGATTGGATAGTTTAGCTCGGTTAGTTTAGATATTTTTCCTAGATGTGATTGTATTTAAACATCTGATACAGTATCATTGTACTGATATTTGTTCTGGGATATTTGTATATATTATCGATGGGGTTGTATTATGATGATATTCGTGTAGTGATTATATTGTTGTGTTGTATTATTATTATTGATAAAATTGTAAACAGGGAATTT
>NC_133871.1:2515052-2528785 GCF_044706935.1 Curcuma longa
TAAGGGCATCCACAATGGGGGATATTTGGAGGGGATATTTAGAGAAATATCCCCATGCACCAAATATCCCCCATTGGAGGGTGATTTCAAATCACCGGGCAAAGAGTTTTGCCCGGTGATTTCAAATGTTTTATAATAAAATAATATTATTAAATTAATTTTATTTAATATTTAATTAAAATTAAAAATTATAAATAAGTTTATTTAAATATAAATTAATAAAATAATAATGAAACTTATAAATATTTATTTATTGAGATATTTAATTATAATATTTAAAAGTGAAATATTTGATAGGTGGGATTTATAAATATTTGATTTGTGGTATATTTCAGTGTGAAAGGTAAATTATATGTTTTTAATAAAGCGAAATTGCGCATATAATCTTAAATTACAAATATGATATTTTACATATTTATCATTTTAAAATTTTATTTAAAACATATATTATTTTAAAATTTAGATATTTTGTGATTATAATGGATTTTTACTAATTGTTTTTTGATGTTATATTTATTAAATATTTTAGAATAGCATTTAAAATATGAAAAATAATAAATTTGTAGCATTAATTTTTAAAATAGTTACTACACAAGGATAAATTATTATAAATAGCAAATCAAATTGTCCCTAATTATTTATATTTTCAAAAAAATACCTTCTTTTAAAACTTATCAAAATAGCGTTTCATTCATAATTTAATAATAAAATATGCGCTTCCCCCTTCACACTTCATCTTGTAATAAATTTAATCCAAACTGTTTCAAAATTATACAATTTTAAATGGAATAATGTCCACCTTAAAAACATTCCATTGCCATTTTCAATTAAAGTTTACAAGGAGATCTCATTTAACTATCTTATTCTTATATTATTTGTTCACTTTCATCGTTGATTTTACTTGTTAAAATATTATTTTAATTAAATTAAAATTCAAAATCAAAATCATATAAAATCACTATTCTAAAAACTAGAACGGTAATTTTATACTATTTTAATTTTATTTGTATGAGTAGATAATACAAAAATATTTTAAATAGTTTAAATAAGACACACATTTGATAAAACGGAATGATTTTATAAATGACAGACGTCCTTTTAATTTTTGCTCATTTTAAATCTCAAAAATTACATTATAAATTAAATATTATTTTAATAAAATTTAAAAGAAATGTGTTTTTTATAATATAAATAAAAAAGGCACTATTTGACTATATGAATACAAAATAATGCCCTTTTAATTTTCTGCTAATTACTTACCCATAAATTGAGATATGTTTCAATCTGTTCACAGAAAAAATAAAAATAAATATTTGAAATAAGAGTGCATTAGAAAGAGGGAGACGTTTCATTATTATTTTACAAAAAAAAAAGAATGGCAAATATCATCTTTATTATCCCATTCACGCTGAAAAATAGAAGATAATAAAAAGAAGAAATCATGTATGAATCTCACAAACTTCACATTAATGATATCACTAAAGCAAGTAGTGTCTCGTATGACAAATCTTGAACAACTTACCAATGCAAGATATCAATGGGAGACCCACCTCGAATCAAAATATGAATGAAGAACTGATCCTTACTCCAGTTTACACAATCATCATCCTACGAATGCAAGTGGTAATCGACATCGAAACCTCGCAGATCAGATGGACTTGCACCTGGTCTGTTAAACGCATGATATCAGTGGTTAGTTCTTCAATTATTTAGGATTCGCTATATATATAGTTCCAAGTATCTTATCTCACTTTTCAGCTCTTGCAAAAAAAAATCATAAAGTCAAATAGAAATAATTGATGGTCGGTTTTGCCAATCGCAGTATTGTGTTTTATAGCGGATCGCATCCTCGAACAATTCGGTATAGGAATTACCTCTTATTAATGGTGCAGTAGTGAAACTTCAGGGCTCCAGTTGCGATATCTTTGATATACTGCAGCCACATAGATCAAAGATCATATATAGGCAAACTGGTTCAAACACTTGTGCGTTTAATTACGGGAAGATAAGTGAAATAGAAGATTAGGTCGAATTATATACTAAAGAGAAGTTTCACTTACCATCTTCAATGTGACAATGATCGAGGAAAATGCTAGAGAATCAAATGGTATGTCGTCCAATGCAAATAGTTTACACTCAAGTGACTCGGGGCCAGGTGAGAAGTGAGGTGTCTTTAATCTTGCTCGGAAAATAATGTAACTCTGTACTGCATATGAGACCGGGCAACTGCTTCATTACCAAGAAAACACAAATGCCATATCATACCGGAATTACCGAATAACTATGCTATCTCACTTGGCCAATCCGAGGAATGTCTAACTGAGCAAATGGAGAAAGAACTTCAACTTCAGCACATGCTTCTTCCAAAGTTTCTCTAGCTGCTCCTTCTGCAGCAGACTCACCTATCTCCAAGAAACCTGCCGGAAGTGTCCTGCCGAAATGAACATTAATAGTTAGACCAATTGGTTCTCATATTAAGTTTCATTGCACACATTGTATGCTTGAGCTAATTGGTAATGGAATGGTGAGGGATCGACAGAATCAAATCATAGGACTGCAAAGTGCTACAGTGTGTAAATGATTTTTGTACTTCTTACATAGTACAGTATGAAAAAAATGACTTTTGTATATTTCATTAATGTCTAGCTTTAACATCCATATAAAGATAAGTATAGTTCATTGAGTCAAGATTGTCAGGATCAAAATATGGAAACATTACTTAGGAATGGTGAAAAACATAGAGGCTATAGGTTCTGAGATCCTAACCCAATTAGATCCTACATGGCATCGGGAAGGCCAATTCGGGTCATAACACCATAAGGTCATAAGGTTTAACTTGTAACCTTGGCATCAATGGGAGCAAGAAAGGAACCATCTGATTGAATTACAGAACCAGCTAGACTTGGAAGCTTAGCAAAGAGTGCCACGAGCAAAAGGCAGCAACCTACAGGCCAACAAGCTCATCCAACAAATAATCTGAACCAGCAACCTTCAGACCAAGAGTTATGGAGCCTCGCTCTCCAAATTGGATTTCCCTAGCTATAGTAGATCCACAGACCTTCTTGGCTAAAGTCATTGCAAACTTTCTTTCATCAAGAAGTTTCCTTATATACATTCTTGCATCCACTTGTCATTGAACATCTCGGTGAAAAAAAAAAGCACCAAGCGAAGCATGTGTCATACTTGAATGAAGTTTACAAGCAGGGCATCAGTAAAAAAAACTTGCTTAGGCTAGGGCATGGTGAAGGTGAAACAATAAAATGTGTGGAGTTAGCTTAAGATCTCCAAATAGCTTGTACAAAGCCCACACAACAAGTTGTAGGCTAATGAAAGAGATTTATATGCTTAGAAGAGTGACTTGTGTTCACTTGTGTTACACATTTTGGGCCAATGCTTGAACCTAATAAGGCAATAGATCAGTTTCTCATTTAGGTAAGTCATGATATCATGGTACTAGTGCGAACCTTATCCTGGACGAACAGATGTTTGGAAAGGGCTATCAATGTGAGACGATGCTGTCTTGGGACTCACATCTTGCCAATGGAAGAATTTTAGAGTACCACAGTTGCACTGGATAATGGCAAAAGCACCAACTTTAATTGAAGGAGATTATAACACTCTAGTTTAGTTACACATCATGACTTGGATAACAGGAGTTTATAGGACTCAAATGAGTTGGCTATTACTAAATACACTTGAGTAGTTTGGATCAGTGATTGAGCTTAAAGAGGTAAAGCTTGTGCTCTCATTGGGTTGAGTTGTGACAATTCTGTGCCAAAGTAGATAATATCCTATATGAGTGAGATATTTGGAAATGATTGCATTTCTATCATGGAGCCATTGTTGGGCCTCATATGCAACCCGTTATGGTTGATATTGGGTGAGTTGGATAATAAATGAGGAGGAATACATCAGGCTTTAAGTGAGATAGATTTTGACACACTATTTTAGTCCACATGAAGAATTATGGAACAATAGAGAAGGTTTATAGTTTATCACGGATGAACTATTAATTTCATCTCAAGTATTTTGGCTAGGTAGTTGGTACTAACAAGTTCAATATTAGTGGTGCCATAGGCCATAGAGATTGGGTAGTTGTGTGGGTTTTGGGGATAAAGTTGTTGTGCAATGCTCTCTAGTGAACCAGTGGATGCATAAATGTGGAAATGCAATCGAGGCAGACTTAGTAGCAGATATAGTTGGATGAGAATACAGCTCTATATGCATATGTGAGGTTGTTGGGTATTCTTAACAACCCCACAGCTCCAAGTCAATAGAAGAAGGAAAGAACTAATAATAATTCAACAAAAGATATCAGTATTTTATCCAAAAAAATCCATCCTTCACACAGTAGCAGAGAACCTCAATTCCAAGCACAAGTTGACAAATCGACAGTGCAAAGGGCCAGCTAGCAATCTGCATAAGTAAATCAGTGAAAACAGCTTCTTTGTGTGTTGCTGTTGTTGTTCAATATTCTGTTTCATAGTGCATCATGCTTCTGGATTGGAGGTGGAAATGCTCTCATAATATTTCCAGTTCAACTCCACAAGGGTCCATACTCCTACAAGTTTCTCAGAATTAGTGTTCTCATGATATTTACTTAGTTTTGTTTGCTTCATGCATTTTAATATTATTGTTGTATGATTAATATATTAAAAGATGGATGTGTGTCATCTAAGTTAAATTATCCTCAAATCAACAGCACATTTGGAAGGGTAAATATAGAACAAAGTAGAAGTGTTTCTTACACTGAAGGTACAACAGCAAGTAAAAAGAGTATAAGGACCAAATGCTCTGAGAAGTAAGGGAAGAATATAAGATAAGTACCAGAGGCCATAAGATGGTTCAATCTTCCTTCTACACAGCAAAACTTTGTCGTTGTGCTCTACAAGGCAACCAACAACCTGAAAGACGCAATCACTAAAATGATAAGTCATGCAACATACTTTGGTCAGTAGACGTGTACGTTAACAATTATGTTAAACAAGAAATGCATAAGGAAGATCTCAACTGGAGAAAACAGTTGATTCATGCAACAGAATTAAAGTCAGCGTCAATATCAAATATGAAACAACTGCAAATGAAAGACATCACTCAGAGATTTAAATAGTTCCATTTTTTGTATGAGAATGGGGTATCCAACTCTTGGATTTTTTTATGGCTTCTTCTATCAATGAAAAACGCAAATTGAAGGGATTTTTTATGCCTGAAAGAGCTACCTGATGAAGTCAATTAGATTGGCCAAATTTTTTGCATCAGTGATCATGCAAGAAAACGCATTATAAAAGCTCCAAAGCTTTCAAACAAGTAAAAGTTTAAGTAACACAGACATACTTTCTTTAAGAAAATTTGGTACTGCAAAGTCCTGCAGAAAGAGATCTGAAGGTCAATTCAACAAGCATAGCCATCACTAGTGTTCAGATATTTCGGACAGTGGCCATATCAAACACCATGCATAGGAATACACCAGATTTCAAGTATCACATGACTGGATGGCTTCTTGTTTCCAGTGTTTCCAGCCTCAGAGAGGAAGATGAGAAAGGTTTAGGATTTGATTCAATTCCACTTAATAGAAGCAAGCACAGTCACTGGTCTAACCAAGAGTATAGACTCAGTTCAAGGCCAACATGTCCAAAACCCTGTTGTTTCACTGATGATGATCAATAATATGGGCATCAATAACATGAGTACTACAATGAATAACACTGTCCTTCAGCAACTCGTAGCAGCTTTTTGGATAACTTATTCCCTTCAAGGCTACTCGTGATGGCAATAGGGTTCCCAAATTAGTCAAAGCAAGCTCATGACTAGCATATGAGCGGGTCTAGCCAAGATAGAGTCGGGTAGAAGCTCATCATACTCATGAGTCACGTCCTATCAAGAACTAGACTTATGAGGTTTCATATGGTTATCAATCCCAACAGAACTGTGACACCTCCTACCTGTATCCAAACTCAATGTCAGTACCACCAATGCCATTACAGGCTTAGATTTTCAATACCAACTGTCGAGTACCACTAGGACCATGCAAGTTTAGGTTTCCAATATCATTTGCAATTCATTTACTGAAAGTAGCCAACACTTTAAAAATTAAATGCCTTCAGTTCAATAGTATGATGTGGGTTTCACACAGTGTTGAGTGTGCCTAAGCTCTAGTTTTAAGAGCCTTAGAAGTCAGGGTAAAACACACTTCTAAAAAATATATAATCTTTTTATCTTTCTACATCTTCTGTTTAGCCCTTTGGATAAATGTTTCTCGTAGCAGCTAATGCCATGGTATTTCCTCCATGATTCATTGCAAGATAGAAGAAGAGAAAGAAAGGATGTCTAAGGACTAAACCTTCATGTCATGATTCGCGTGATGAGGATGACTATTGCATCATTTGAGTTGTACAAATTTATGAGATCATATAACTTATTGTGGTGATGTGGTTGAATTTTTTTTCTTAGAAGGGCTGACTACTAATATATGATTTCAAGTAGTGCACTGATGTGGCTTCATGTATCATCTAGCAAGTAACCATGTTGCATATATATTCTGTGATATTATGGTTGTGTGCACCTAACATATCCTAGGTGTGTACTCATGCCTCGGCTCTATGTCCTCTTAGTGTATGTTTAGTTGTAATAGTGCCTTTAAAAAAAAATGATCATGCAATTGCATGTTCCTTGACATTAGTAACATTTTCATGAAAGAATATCAATTGAAGGGGAGATTACTTCAAACAAGGATTTAGGACAACTACTCAATAAAATGATATCAAATCTGTTTCCTTTTGTGTTCAGAAATTCTTTGCAAAACTCCAACAACAACAACCAAGTTTTATCCCACTAGGTGAGGTTAGCTGGGGGAAATCAACATGAACATGCTGGATTGTCTGAGGAATCTACCAAGAGAGAATTTGATTTGGTAGAGAGATATCCAACAATAAGAAGGAAAAGGATAGGATAGAGGAACTTACCTGAGTTTATTGGTTCCAAATGTGTCTCATTGGAATGAGCACCATTATTTGGATGAAACATTTCTCAGTCATGGACATTCATTATTATAGGAAAGGTGAAACTAAAGGAATATTTACTAGAACCAAAGTCAAGCTGCATGTCATTGTTGAGTATAATTACCTGCATGCATGATCATCATATATAAATGCACCATAAATTTGTTAGAATTTAAGCCTTTGATCTTTGGGATGGTTAAGCTAACTAGGTGTAAGACACCTGCATATTGGAACCTTCATCGACTTATGAATTGGCAAAACACCATCCAAGCGCCATGCATACTCAAAGATTATAAATACAATTGATGAATCTAAAATAGAGTGAAGAATTTTTATTTTTTATTTGTTGAAAAAAAAGATAATCATGCGTGAGCAACAAAAGAATCTCATTTTTAATAAATTGTGCAACAAATAAAACATCCCACCATTAAATAACTGATGCAACAGTGCAATACTATATCAGAAACGTAGTAGTACCATTTTGGGATTTTCATAGTGAATTTTGTTGCACACTGTGCAAACAGCTCTCATCTTCTCCTCTCCATCTGGAACAACTTGCTTGGTTGGATTTCCACACGAATGACAGAAGCGAATTTTGGGCGTTTGCAACTACAATAATTAAGTAGCAACCGATAATCATCATTATGCTAGACTAAAACTCCAAGAGGAAAAAAAAAGATATAAGGAACTTCCGAAAGTTCCATTTGAGAATTATCAATCAATCAACCTGCATTATACTCCATTTAAATTTGATCCACTTCGTTTTTTATAGCAGCGATACAGGCTTCTAAGTTCTAACAATAGCATGAGGATTATATTCTGGTTCTAACATAAGGTTTTTAAAAAAATGGGTGTTTATAAGTCGAAGAAGTATTTAATGAACAATATACAGCCAATAAAATCAACCTCAAATATTCCACCTAATGAACGAAATCTCCCCTAAACTTACCACAGGCGGAGCCACCGCTGCCACGGGAGCAGCATCAACATCGGGGTTGGTGTTTGGCCCACCGGAAGACATACGAAAGGCTCCGAAGACACTGGTCGAACGGGGACAAGGAGCGGAAACAAATGACCTTTGAGGAGCTGCGGAAATCTCGAATTTGAAGGAGGCAGTCGAAGGGAGGGAGGAGGGATTACAGAGGCGATGACCGCATCGGAGAAAAGGCGAGACGACGAATCCTAACGGGAGATGCACGGATCTCAGCATCATTTGAAGCGTATGCCCGTGCTAAGGCTTTAAGGGCAGCACGGCGGCGGAAGGTGGTGGCGGTGGCTGAGGGCGGCCTTTGGACACATCGCCGCCGCGAGTGTGTGGCGGAGGGAACACGCTACTGATTCGAGCCGAGAGGAGGATGTCGACGGGAAAGGGAAAAGAAAGGTTGGGCGTGCGAAGGATCCTGACCGTTTATTTCCGCATAATAATCTACAAAAACCGTACGATGGGATCAGATAGAGCAATTAAGTTTCTGAATTTAAGTGTATCCGAGTGTAAAAATGAATCGGACCGTCGATCCAGTCAATCTGAAAAAACTATTATATTAGGATTGAAATTTTTGAATTCATATTGAATTCAAATGGGGAGTTTTTGAATTGGGTTCGGTCGGATATCTTAATTTAAGAATTTTATTAAAATTAAATTAAATTTTATTTAAAAAAATAAGATATTTTATGTATATCAATATCATCATGTTAGTATAATAACTATGAAATATTAAGATAGAATCGAAAAATTATCAAAGAAAATAATTTTAAAAAAATTTGATCGATCAAATTATTTAAGTGAGTCAGATTATTCGAGTTCAGATTCAAATTTAGTTCCAATTCAAATCGAATTTGAATTGAAATTTTTTATAATATTTTTATTTTGATCCAATCTAATTAATCCAAATTGACATCTTTATATTAGGATAAAATCTTTTTAAATGTATTTATCCAATCTAGTATTGACTTCAGTAAATATTTATGAAATAAATAACAAGTTAATTGGAGATTTAGAAAGGAAAATAATAAAAAAACCAAAAAAACATGATTTTTTATTTTCTTAATCCAAATTTTGTAAAAAACATGAAAGCATGACGTATTTATAAAGGCGACGTGAGACTTCTAGCTCAAGAAGGTTTCAACATTGAGCTATGCATTATTGTATGTATATGGATTTCAAAAGTTCATGAGTATGGTTCATCCGTTCGAACTTTGAACTTTGCAATAAAAAGGTTGGACTCCATCGTCTAACAATCTCACATAGTCGATCTTATAATCATCTATAAGAAAATAAATTAATAAATTATAATTGATCATTATAAAAGAGTATTATCTCAAAAAAAATTATCAGATTTACTTTGATAAAAAGTTTTCATGGAACCTTCGAAACTAATAAGAGTTTTATATCTAGATTATAAAACAAATAACTATGCACTTAGTGAAAGAACGAACTCATGATTCAACCATTGCAGCATTGGAACTCTTGCAGGAGCATTCCATGATGACATCACCGATGTTCTCGTTCTCACATTTGTTGCTACCAATACCATCGTTGTCATTCCTGGTGGCTTCTTTCACGACGCATGCAATTGACGTACTTCATGCCTCTGGAGCTCGCCAACCTAGCTCCCTCTCCATCAATAAAAATTAATGATCCTTTGGCATAGGTTCTTGTTACAGGAATAACCCATAGGGTCCTTTTGGTTCTACTCGAGTCCGATCCGAGTCTCACTCAAAGGTCCATAGACGACATCTTTAGGCTTGGTTGACCAAGTGCTCTCTCTCTCTACTCGTTCGAGGAAGCCATTGAATGACATCCCATTCGGCCTTCAGCCTGAGCTATCGAATGGCCTCCCCATTCGATTCGGGACAAGGGAGTGGCCGAATCACTCTTTCATTCGGTTCGCCCATCGACCGAATCCTCCATTCGGCCATGTCCTCATTCGGTTCGCCCATCGACCGAATCCTCCATTCGGCCATGTCCTCATTCGGCTCGGCCATCTCATGTCCCCATTCGGCCATGTCCTCATTCGGCTCGGCCATCTCATGTCCCCATTCGGTCATGTCCTCATTCGGCTCGGCCATGTCCTCATTCGGCTCGGCCATGTCCTTATTCGGCCATGTCCCCATTCGGCCATCTCATGCCCCCATTCGGCCATGTCCTGCCCTGCTCTGCGCTGCTCCGTCTGCTATGCGTGGTGCGCTGTCTGCGCGAGCCACGCATGTGCCAGAGGCACCGTCGCAGGCTCTGCATGCCCTGCTCTGCACTGCTCCGTCTGCTATGCGTGGTGCGCTGTCTGCGCGAGCCACGCATGTGCCAGAGGCACCGTCGCAGGCTCTGCGTGCCCTGCTCTGCACTGCTCCGTCTGTTATGTGTGGTGCGCTGTCAAGTCACTGAGTGGCCGGATCGCCAGCCGGCCACCGCCCTTGCCCTTCAAACCTCCTATCAAGCCGAATCGCCGGATCGCCCCACAGTGCCCTGACATATTCCATCATGACTCTGACAAGCCCACACCCCCATTTATTACCGCCATCCTTCTGACACCCGCATGGGCCATGACAAGATGACTACTTACCGGCGATGGGACAGGGAACTTGATTGTCCCTGACACTTCATTAATCATGATGGGATATCCTCTTAATGGTGACGTGACAGGTACACGCTCATCTCTCCTTAAAACGACCACTCCCTTCAGTAGGTAGGGCTCTCAACTTCTCCTCTCCTCAACGCTCAAGCTTACTGTTCATCTTCTTCCTCCCGATATCCCTGACTTGAGCGTCGGAGTGGTCGCGCCAGGGCACCCCCCTGGCCTTCCTACTCACGTTTTCTGTGTTCGCAGGTCTTGAAGACCCTGACGCTCCCGTCGACCTCCGCTCCCCTCACTGTTCAACTCCTATGGCGAGGAAGGTCCGGTGACGTGTCCAGACGCACTTCTCAATCGGAACAATTCTCCTCCTCCAGCTGTGCTATCTACGTTCCTTGGACGTTCACCCAGCTCTCCAACATCTTCGATGTCGGCGGCAATACCAAGCCATGGGAGTCGTTGCCAGGGTACACCATCTCAAATCAGTTTACGTTGTGTAACCGACGTTCCACCTCCAGGTGCTCCTCCACACCGCTTCCACTCGACATTGTTGTCGGTTCCTCATTGTCATCGTCGTCCTCCCACTCGCCACTAGCCCACCACAGGTGGATTAGGCCCTTCATCGAGTCATACGCATGGACGCCCCACTTCTTGACCGTGTCAACAAGGCCCTCGCTTGACGAGGAGAGCTTTGGGGCGTCGAGGACCACCGATGTGATGAAGCATGGCGAGATTAGAGGAGTGATCCCGCCGACTCTTTCATCTCGCGATAGTAGAATCGACATGCTTTCACAAGGAACAACCCAATGGACCAGTGAAAAAATTGAAGGTTAAGCATATGATATTTAATGATCTAGTGAAATAATATGGAATATTTTTTAAAGATCATCTATGTGAAAAAAAAAAGTAAAACCACTTCAAAGAGAATTAAAAAAATAGAACTTCTTACAAAATCAGATATATTTATGATAAAAAACAAATTGAGTTATATCAGGGATAATTTTGGATGAGAAATATAAATGTTTACACAAATGACAGGACAATTTAAGGGCATCGCATCTACTATTAGCTAACAAACAATTATGTTTTCACAATGGGAGGTTCTAACAATGATTTAGCAAGAGACACAAGAATCTTCCACCTTCTTTCCCCTCATCTTCTCTTTGTCCTGTATTTTGCTCGACATCTATCCCGTGAGAGCGTTCGAGTATTAATTCAGTTCGTCACGAACAACCAATGTTTGATTGTTTGCATGATCTTCACGTTATATCTTGAAAAATAGATGTCCAAACGTGATCTCAAAGTACAGTCGGAGAGACAAATCTATTTTAAGGAAACTGCATCAAATGCAAACCTCCACGTTTCATTTTCCTGATTCAACTTCTCAAGTTCCCACTTGAACTCAGCAGTCAATGTCGCTCTCTTAACTAGGCTGACTCAATAGTCGAACAACGTGTTCACTCGAAAGTACTTGACTACTCGATGACCAACTTGAGCATTCGACATTCACTTGAAACTTGTGGCACTCAAGACCATTTGAGATCATTCGACTACTGACTTCCCACTTAAGTTCGAAAAACATTTGGCCCATCTCGTACACGAGAGTGCTCAACATACGACCATCGATGCCCCACTCAAGCTCGAACAACCCACATGCTTGATTCGAACAACTATATCAGCATGACAACATGAGATTATTAGCTCAAAGCCATCTAAACATATAAGTTGCTTGTAATTTTCAATTCAACATTTTGGAATAACTTCACAACGCATTTGATGTACTCCAACAGCCGCTTGAGCTCGCCGACCTCCCTCTCTGTCAAGAAAAATCACTTCTTTGCCATCGGATTCTCCTCCTCTAGCTGCACTATCTGCGCATCCTGGACGTTCACCCTGCTCTCTAACATCTCCGACAACGATATTGGGCCAGGGACAGATTTACTATAGGACTGGGGGGGACCCGACATGGTGAAGCACGACAAGATTAAAGGAGAGATCCCATTGAGCTCCTTCGTGTGAATGAGGAAGGAGGTTGTGTTCCGGTGTGCAAAGGGGCAGTGGCGGAGCTACTGGTGGGCCAAGCTGGGCCATGGCCCAGTCTTTGTAAAATACGAGAAAAAATAGGATTAATGGAATTCGGGTTTAAAACCCGTTAACCTGTTAGGAATTTGTAAAGCCGCAACTTTTCCTCTCCCGAACCGCGATTCGACTTCTTTCCCCTGCAGCAATTCTTCCTTTTTTTTCCCAACCGATTGCGATTCCTCTTCCCCTTCGCGACACATCATTTCCTTTTCTTCTTCCGCCCGAAATCACAATCGGCGTGAGGTCTCCCTCTGCCGCAACTCTCCCTTCTGGCCTTCTCCTTGAGCGACGACCACGATCAGTGGCGGAGCTACTGGTGGGCCAAGCTGGGCCATGGCCCAGTCTTTGTAAAATACGGGGGAAAAAATAGGATTAATGGAATTCGGGTTTAAAACCCGTTAACCCGTTAGGAATTTGTAAAGCCGCAACTTTTCCTCTCCCGAACCGCGATTCGGCTTCTTTCCTCTGCAGCGATTCTTCCTTTTTTTTCCCAACCGATCGCGATTCCTCTTCCCCTTCGCGACGCAGCATTTCCTTTCTTCTTCCGCCCGAAATCGCAATCGGCGTGAGGTCTCCCTCTGCCGCAACTCTCCCTTCTGGCATTCTCCTTGAGCGACGACCACGGTGATTCTCCGTCGTCGTTCTCCATGAAGCAGAGCCGCCTGCCGTCGTCACGCTAGGGTTCGTGAACAAACGGACAACCTCTCCTCTCCCCTGCCTACTCACGCCGCATCTCCCTTCCCCGCGATCGCCCCGAGCCCCCGACCGTTGCCGTCTTCGCGCTCTGGATCTCACTGTTCACAGCCCAGAGAGTTGTCGCCTCCTTCGCCAGCGAGAAAAGGGACCAAGGTGAGATCTTGTTTAATTTGGGTTGTTGCTGTTGTGTTGGATTTCTGAATTTGATGGAGTTTACAGATCGATTTGGGAGATCGATCGGTGAAGATTGTGATCGGAGGAATCGCGGTAGAGTGTGATTAGGGCTAAGCTAAATGCTAGGGCACGGATCATAAGTTTTCTTTAGATCAACAGGGAGGAGGAAACGGAACTTGGCAGGGAGGAGGAAACGGAACTGGAATCTGAGTTG
>NC_133871.1:2528885-2538270 GCF_044706935.1 Curcuma longa
GTTTCTTTCAAACTGATTGATATTGACAGGTGCATCTTTTTACCAATTCCTTACTGCATATTTGTATATTTCTATCCAATTAAATGTTCTACTTGTGAATTATGATGCAGAGACGATGAGCTACTTAACACAGTGCCTGCCTCATCTCCTCTGCCTTTGGTTTCTAGTATGTTCGGCAAGGTGTCTTGTTCACTTTGCGAAGTGGGTTTCTCTGACGATATGCTCATGCTTTCTGGATATATTTCTCGCCCAGCCGAAGTTTTCTCTACGAAGGTTCATACTTAACTTATGAAAAACAACATTGTACATCTGATGTATATTTGTTAATAACAGATATTGCACTTTTTCAGGATTTCCAGTATCTATGTATCCTTTTTTCCTCTTTGGTTCTGGTTAAATTCTTGACAACTTGGCATTGTCATCTTAATTCTGTTCAGATGTGAACTTGAGGTTTGTCAGCAAGGGTCCAATTCATAATTTGCTCAATAATCTGGCATCAACAGTTATGTGTTCTTCAGCTCTTCATTCTGTCGATCATCTTATGCAAAGCAGAAAGAGACGAAAAATACAAGCTAATCCTGCATTTATACTTAACCTACACTGCCCTTTTTCTCTTTATGGTATTCATTTTGAACCATCGAAGACAATTGTTGAATTCAAGGTGCTAGCTCTTTTACATGTTCTTAATATTATTTGTGCAAATGTTCAATGTCTTCCTTTGACATCTCTAACCTTTTACTGCAACAATAAAAACCTCCATATATTGTTCATTTCTAAGTTCTACAAATTTCTAACATCATACCTGGGAGTCACTTCACTTTGGCTTCTATATGATCAACTTTACATGTATCAACACACTCAACGGCCCCCGCATCAACAGGCAATGTTAGTCCCAACATGTGGTTGGCCATGGAGATTTTACCCCTCTGGTGAAATTTATACAAGGCTATATCACTGTTTATATCTAGATATCTTGAACCACTTCTGATGGTATGATTTAGATTTTTTTGGTCTCTTTATATATCATAGACCTTCAACTAATCAATTCAGCTTGTTTAACTATATAATCTATGATCATCTTTGAAATTCCTATACTCTCTTAATTTATTTTATCCTTTTTTTTCTAGTTGATCCAATTGCTTCTGGTGATAATATATTTTAACACTATCTAAAAAAGCAGTCTAGGTGACCACATGCTCTGCAAAGGATCGTATCACATTAAGCACATGTGGTCCCCATGTGGTTGACTTGAATATGCAGCACTAGATGCTCTATGCAGCCCATGTATATGCACACACAAAAAACTGAAAACTAGGTTCGTTCAAAGACCTGTTTGTTTTGTTTGACCAAGTTGAGAGAGCTCTTGAGTCATTGTAATTTCATTATGACATTTTTTCTTTGTTACACATTGAAGGGACATCTCTTTTAAAATATCCATACTTTTCTTGTGACCTTGACATTATAGGTGTTGACATTTTAAGTGTTGTTCTGAAACATGTTATTTCATAAGATATGCAGTCAGGGAAAGAAGTTATAATTACTTTATTTGGATGCATTTCAAAAAATCTTTATTCATTTTTCTGAAATGTTACACCATGGAATAGTCTAGTGAAGATTTATCTTGTTATGTATTGATCATCGATTTGTGCTATTTTGTTTTGGACTAGTGATGGATCTGAACCCTTTATAGACCTGCTTGCTAATGCTTTCTGAAGTAGAACATCTTTTGCATTTGACTTGGAATAATTTATTTTAAGTAATATTTATTTTTCAGTCAATAGTTGCAATTTTTGGAAGGTGTGGTTACATCTTGCTCTTTCTTTTTAGGACTGGGAAAAAATCTTAAAATTCTTTGAGGAAGCTGTCAGACATTCTTGGCAGCAACATTTGGCACCTCTTCAGCAAGGTGCTACTCTTAGGCATGTACTTGAAAATTTAAGGAACATGATGTTTTGTTCTTAATCACATGCATCAATCACTCATCTGTTGTTTGTCTACAGGAAATTCTTTTCCTCAGGAAAATCACAGACCTAGAAAATGTGAAGCGCAGGATGAAGGTGTATACAGTGTTTCTTGATAACCAAAATTTTATTTTCAATGATCTGGATGTGTGCTCGATTAGTTTAAGGCCGTATTGTGCCATTTTTTTTCCTTGAGTTTTTTTTTTTGCAAAATTTTCTTTAGTGGCTGACATGTTAAAATTCACATAGTTGAAGTTTGGAGTAAGTTCTTTCAATTGTTTCCACTGGATATTGTTTTCAGAAACTTCCATTAGAGATACTACAAAGGGCGTTAACTTCATGAAGAAGAGAAGCAGTTGTCAGATACAACAGAACTCTCCCCAGACACAAATGACAATCCCACTAGGTTTTAATTCAGAAGATATTGATGTTTCTCAAGATCATGGAAGATCAAAGAAAGATCTCAATAATTTTTTTAGGAATTCTGAATCATGTCAATTTGAAATTGATAAAATCAAGGAGTCAAGTCCTCTTCAAATTTTCAAGGAAAGTAAAGAAAATTTGTTTGATTCGACATACCACGACATCACTTGTATAGACATTGATTCTTATAAGGGTTTTAGCAATTGTTTGTTGCAAAATGATGTTATTTCGGATCCTGTACCTCAGTCTGTAGATGAGCATGATATGCTAAATTCTTGTTCTAAGTACATTTGTTCTAAAGAAGTAGGAAACTTGAGTGAGGCGACAGCTTCCGATGCTACTTTGCCTAAGTTTCAGGATGCTGAAATAAAATATCAACAAGTTGAGTTTTCACCTCCCTTTTGTTCTTTGCTCAGCAAATCAGGTACTAAATCTACTGATAGCTACTCTTTAATGAAAAATATGAACTATACACCATACTTCTCAAGGCATAGTGAATCGAACTGCACTATTGATTGGTCAAGAAGTGACTTGTTTTGTGACGATATAGATCTCATGATTTCTGGATATAACATTAAGCATTTAAACTACAGAAGTACATTTCCTCATGAAATAGTTGATGTCTCTATTCCTTCTTTTCCAAGAATTAGAAAATGCCAGACAATTAGGCATCCTGATGTCTCATCTAATGGTTTGATCAGCCCTTATTCCTTTGGTCATGGTTGCTTAAGCAGTGCCCAGGGGTTTGATATTGGTCTACGAGAGTGGGCAATTAGTCCCCATTATGAAACTCCTGGCTTTTGTGCCTGGCCTACAAGATCAACCGTGGAGGAATTTGGTCCTAAAAATAGGAGCCCCTCAGAAAGCAAATTGATGCCATTTGAAGGTTATGAAAATTGGCCTTGTCAGAAATCAGAATGCAAAGATGAATGTCTAAGTCCAACTCAGGATAGTTCAACTGTTCTTTTTCCACGCGAAAGATGTATGGTAACCAAACTGGACTGGAATTTCTCACCAAGTCCCATGAGTAAAACACACAGTTTTCAACTTGCAGATGATATGGACTTGGAAAATGTTTGCTTATCTCCTACAGTAACTAAGTTGGACTGGAATCACTCTCAAAATCCATTGAGAAAAACATATAGTTTTTGCCCTCCAGATGATATGGTATTTGACAATATTTGCTTATCTGGTAAGGTAAATGACGATATCAGCTGCTTTTCTATAGGAACTTTGGATTACAGTTACATGGAGGATAAGCCCAAATGGGATGCTGTGCAAAAGGATATTGTGAAGGTAGGAAACCTTCAGGATACACAAGAATTTCAAAGTAAATGTTTGCCTTTGAATTACATGGAAAGATCAAGAAGAAGTCAGTCAGCTCCTCCCTTTTGCAGAGGCAAGTGCAAGTTCTCTGTCCTTGGTTGTCCTACTACTGTGGCTGCAAAGAAACCTAGTTCTCCATTCTCCAAAAAATCAATTGGTATGACAGCTATTTTTTAAAAGTATTTTCTTTTTTGCTTAAGCCTGTTTTTGTGCTGCTGGCATTCATGGATTATAGATGCGCTTTTCATTTTATTTATGAATCCTAGTAGTTTGTTTTTATATCTGGCCAAAACTACATGTTCACCAGGTGATCTGTCACACCCTCATGCATCTCAGCCGTTCCTGCAGCCTTTTGCCTCTGAGGATTGCCTGTCAGATTCCATGTAGCTTCCTTGTTAATAGTTTTCCTTTGATTGTTTGTCACTTGAATGTTCTTTTATTAATTTCATTTTTTTGTTTTCCTTAATTAGAGAACCCAGTAGTGAAAAACTAAAAATCTATGGCGTAAGATACCCCTGCCCAGACAATGCAATCAATGATATACAAGAAGATTCAACATCTGAGCTGGTTAAATGGCGTCCTGGAGTTTACCAGACTAAGGTTTATATCCCTGATTTGTCAAGTTGAGTTGATTTGTGATGCAATCGACTTGTGATGAATGGGCAATTTTTTCTTCATTTTTCTTAGGATGGAGACAGTTCACAGAAATCTTTCCAACAGGCTGATGATATACTTGACATTTCATCTGGTCTCCTACATTTCACTGGTGACTCATTGGTTCCTGAATTAATTGATAAAAATTGCCTGCATGATGCTAGGGTTCTCCTTCAGTTGGACAATAAATTTATTCCAGTGATGGCTAGTGGAAATTTGATGGTCATTGATCAGGTATCAGCTTTGCCTTTTGTGAAGATGTGGTGAAACTGATTGCTCAACGTTGTTAATGTAGCAATTGGATTATTGTTTAGATATTTATAGCTCTCAGAAGAATCATCTTTCTTTCTACCATCTGTGGTGAATGTTTTACTTATTCACACTGAACATTAACAACCGTTTAGTGTCTTTTATTTGACTCACCACTGATCGAATCTTGATGTTTATTCTCTTGCTAGCTTACTTATTGGATGCATAGTGATCGAGGTGCTTTGAGAGAGTAAAATTTTTTATGTACTTCTAAGTAGCTTGCTTGTGCTTTTCGGATAAGACATCTAATATGCAATTCTCTGTTGTACAGGCCCAGCTTAAATTATGGTTTAGTAATGCAATTTGATTTGTAGGATTGGTCCTGTTATACCAAATGATGTTAATTTGGTGGCTTTTCTACGCTTGGATTTTTTTTATTTGAACATAGCAATATTTAGGTTTATTGATGATCTTGAATTTGGACTAGAGATATTTGAGTTGGTTTCAGTTTGAGAGAATCTGACCCAAACGTGCCAAGTCATATGGATTATGCCATCCACTAGGGAGTATAATTAGAAGACAATCAGAAATTAAGGAGATATGTATTTGTATTGGATCCTTGGTTAGCCAGCATATTGGAATTATGGGCAAATTCCATGTACCCCCCTTGGAGCTTCAGGCATTCCATGTATCCCATATCCTAAATCTCCACTTTTCACTAAGCTCATGTGGCATATTCAAATCTATAAAATGGTAAGGAAAAAAAAATCTGTTCAATCCATTTGAGATTTGAAAGTGCTATCATGCACGTTTTTTATTTTCCTCATTTTGTTAACATAATTGCCATGCCCTTGTTGTTAAGGATCAGTGGTCCAGCTAGAGGGGATGGGGAGTGAATAGATGTTGCACAATTTTCTCCCAAATGCACAAGCTCAATTCAAGTCGTTAGATACAAGTGCATGCATGTGATGATACCAAGATGATAGATAACATGCAGTGGAAATAAAGTAACATAGACAACATTGGAATAATTAATATAAAGTGGTTCAAAGACTTGCTGTTACATCCACAACCCTTGTTGTGTCTGATGTTGACACCCTTGATAGAATCCACCATTGTGCTCTTTAACCGAGGCGATGGAGGAAGCCTCTAAAAATCAAGGATGAAATCTCACAAGCTAAGCTAAAGAGCTCTATAGGAGGATGAAACCTCGCCAAGGATGAAAACTCATGAGTTAGAAATGTCATTTGGTATCTTTGAAACTTTAAATTTTGCTTCCAAAGCTTCCTTGTAGATCTTTGGGCACTTCAGTATTGATGGAGAATAGCTAGAAATAATTTTGTGCAAGTTGTGACACCAAAAGAACCACAAAATTTGATTTAGATTCAGCCTCAACGGATCATATCCTGCCTACTTAATTTGACCTACCAAATCTTAGGTCGACCTAACTTTGGTTTTTCCATTGTTAGCGCAAGCATTCAAATCTTAGATTAAAAAAAAAAAAAAAAAAAGGGCAGCCCCAGTGCACGAAGCTCCCGCCATGCGGGGTGACCTATACAAATAGATTGACCTATAAAAATCTTGGATCACCTCAGCTAATCTAGGTAGTTGACCTAACTACATTATGTAATTTAGCTGCCTAAACTGCTGTGTAAGCTGAGCTAGTAGTTCCCTTGGGTTGACCTGACCCTAGTTTGACTTAGCAAAACCTATTGTTCAAGTTACTTCCTTCTAGGCAATTACCGACCCTAGTCAACCAAATAGAAGGTGTTGTCGACCAATTTCTAAGCAAATGTTCTCACTCTTAGAAACCACCATTCAGGTCGACCTAACAAAGATGCTAGATCGACCTACCTTCATCTTGTAGGGTAGGCATCTGAAAAAGACTATCTAAGACCTAAGTTGGCTAACATTTAAGCACTACGATAAAAGGTTGTAGCTAACAATCTCTACCTATAAGTTAAATCAAATCATCACAATGTTTCTAGGTGAAACAAACCCAAAAGATTACACCGATCAATATTGTGGGTCTTCAGTCCATCTCTAAACTTGATCATCCTTGAGGTTAAAGCTCTACACGGCTCCATCCATCCTCAATCCTTTAAGTCCATTAACCAAGCTTGCTTCACCATCTCCTAGATCAATATGATCAGACCTGCACACTCATAGGAGATCATCAAATGTAAGCACCTAACTGAAAGTGTTTAACAAACATCAAAATTTTGTGATTAATTCTAATCACAAGGGAGGAACCAGTTCCCCATCACTATTGATTAGGGGGTAGGACTGAATTGGAGATCATTGATTGAAGAGGGTTACTGCATACTACTAAACTCCAAGGGGTAAATATGATTGGCTCTAAATTATTTCCTACTTTAACTACTACAAACAGTGACTCTGTCTTAACAAAACTGCTGACTTGTGTGTGTCTGTGTAATGTATTTGTGACATGTTTGTGCGTGCAGGTTTTCTGTCACTGGTCAAGTATTAGCCACTTTTGTACTGACAACTTTCTATGGTTGAAAATATAAGATACGAGAGTAAGACTTAATGGAAGAGAAAAATATGAATAATTAGCCATAGCTGTTCTGCCTTGCCCTCATTTTGCTTTCATCTTGTTCACCAACACATTTGTATCTTTTATTTTTTATATTTTAACTGATACAAGATGGTATAATACCCAATATCAAATATGTACAATGTGCAGTTGAAGTGATAGTGTACTCGTTCTTTCTTTAAGGAGGTCTTGTTAGTCTGTATTCATTTACCTGTAATGTTTTACCTGTTATCAGCATGCAGCAGATGAACGAATTCGTTTGGAAGAACTGCGTCGAAAAGTAAGTTGCATACCACACTGAAGTGCTGAGCATTTTTCAAATTATGTAAACAGAGACACTATGTTGTTCCTCAAATTTATGATTATGGGCGATAGGTTCTGTCTGGTGAAGGCAGAGAAATTACTTACCTAGATTCAGAGGAGGAGTTGGTGAGTTGGTGTTTGTCTTATTGCTAAACTCTCTCCTTTTTCTTGAGGCTCTTCTTTGATTAACTTTTTTTTTGTTAGTAACTTCTTTTTTTTTTCATTGGTAACTATTAGGTTCTTCCTGAGATGGGGTTTCAGCTGTTGCATAAGTATGCTGAGAAGATAAAGGCATGGGGTTGGATTTTTAATAGTCAAAGCCAATTGCCAGAGTTATTCAATAAGTAGGACCTTATTTATGTTATTTCCTTCTCTTTCTGTATAAAGAACAAAGAAAGCATTTTGTTCTTTTTGTTTTGCATGAGATGTCTGTTTGTACAAAAATATTAAAAGAGGTAAAATTTTCAATAATCTTCTTTTTACAGAGGAGATTTTTCTGTGTCGGTGCACAAAGTGAATATTTCGCCCTTCTTCGAGGCTGATGATTGGCGAATGAGGGAGGGATTGTAGACTAGGATAGAGGGCTCATTGAAGTCAGCAAAGGGGGGCTTGACGATACAGAGATTCATGAACAAGGGTGGATGGTGGAGTGGATGCTCTTCTACGAGGGTGAAGGTCTTGCAGACCGAAGGGGAGCTCATCGATGACAGTGGAGGGCTTGTGGACAAGGGTGGTAGGTAGTGTGGGAGGCTCTTGAGCAAGGTGGAGGGCTTGCAAATGGTTGGGATAAACTGCCAATAGAACTTGATTGCAAGTTCCCAACAATTTAGTTCAAAAATGAAAAGATGCAAATTGAGTTAGGGATGACAGTGAGATTGCTTCTGAGGTTTAATGAGCAAGAGCCATTCAAGAATTATATGGACTTACAGTTTCCCTACCTCTGATCTTTCTTCTGATCCTCATACTTGTTTTGTGTAACTTTGTTGCAACAGTGAATTACATATTCTCAGTGTAACTATATCATGTTTTTTAATAGCATTTTTGTCCATTGACCCTAAGTTTGGTGTCATATATTTATGCATATATGGACTAAATAGACTATTTTGTTTTTTCAGGAACCTGAACCATTTTAAAAGAAACCAATGTGGTGTTACTCTTGTTGCCGTGAGTAGCCTTGCTCTTTTAGTGCAAACAAATCAAATATATAATTCCAAGTAATTACATGTATGATTATACATTCTTTGTACACATGCCTGGCTTGTTTCTTCTGATGTATACCTTGATATCAATGGTTTTTATGTAATGATACATCAATTATTAGTGAATTTGTTCTTCTTTGTAACAAATTGTTGATGCTAAATTGTTCGTTTAATATTATTAGCAATCTCAAGTTATGCCAGTCGATATGCATTTTGATATTTAACTTTGTCTGTCTGTCTTATATAGTGTTGAATTAGAGTTAACCAAACCACAGGGAAATGTTGCATTACTGTTGATAGTGACAGAAGTGTTTTATTACTGTGGATACGATGCCCAGATACTTCTTGCCTATGATTTTGCCCTTTATTATCATATGAGATTTATGGTGTCTCCACTCTATACAAACATCAAAATAGATGAAATGAAACCTGCAAGACGTCGGAAGGCCTTTTTAGTCTCTGGTCCTTATTGTATTAGTTCAGGGAGTTCACCTCTGTTGGAGCAAATGGATAAGCTTTGACATTAGATTCTTTCCTCCTAGAAATCACATAGGAATCTCAATCTAAGCAATCATGTTGAAAATCTTTATTATCCTCAAGTGTAACAAACTTTCGGTTAGCTTAGATCTCGATACTTGAGTGGAAATTGAGTATTGATTGACAAGATGATGTAGCTTTGCTGAAAATTAGTCTTTTAGGACTTTCCAATGCCA
>NC_133871.1:2538370-2689082 GCF_044706935.1 Curcuma longa
AGTAATGTAATCGGTGGCCCCGGAATCGAGAACCGATGGACTCAAAGAATGAGATATGCCAGCAAAGGAATTACCAGTGAGTGCAATGACAGCAGGTGAATCAGAAGCCTGATCCTTATACCATTTCAGAAAGTCGTCATAGGAAGGTGGGGCCAGATTTGGTGGAACTGTGAGCTTAAAATTGAAAGAGTGACAGAACTCTAGACGATCTACGCAGCACGGGGAGGTCGACCATGTAGACTCTAACATTTATCAATCGTGTGTCCTAGTCGGTAGCAATGATCACACCAAGGACGTCCTTTGCCACCCTTATGAGGTAGAGGTCTGTTGTTTCTAGAGACCAAAGTTGATGAGTCAACATGATTGGAAGAAAGCAACGCTAAGACTTTGGCAGAGACATTAAGTGTAACCGCTGTAGGTATTGTCCATGGTAGCCTCTGTGGGGCTACCCAAGATCTGATCACGAACATGAGAATAATCTGTGGGCAAACCATATAAAACCAGAGACAAAAAATTTATTCCAATTTTCAAGCTCTGCACAGGAGTGGCCGCAGGTGGAAGCAGTTCATTGAAGCCACAAAGAAGGCTAGAACATCGAACTCAGATAAGTTGCTTTCTTCTGATCCTCATTCTTGTTTTGTGTAACTTTGTTGCAACAGCAAATTACATATTCTCGTTGTAACTATATCATGTTTTTTAATAGCATTTTTGTCCATTGACCCTAAGTTTGGTGTCATATATTTATGCATATATGGACTAAATAGCCTATTTTGTTTTTTCAGGAACCTGAACCATTTTAAAAGAAACCAATGTGGTGTTACTCTTGTTGCCGTGAGTAGCCTTGCTCTTTTAGTGCAAACAAATCAAATATATAATTCCAAGTAATTGCATGTATAATTATAGATTCTTTGTACACATGCCTGGCTTGTTTCTTCTGATGTATACCTTGATATCAATGGTTTTTATGTAATGATACATCAATTATTAGTGAATTTGTTCTTGTTTGTAACAAATTGTTGATGCTAAATTGTTCGTTTAATATTATTAGCAATCTCAAGTTATGCCAGTCGATATGCATTTTGATATTTAACTTTGTCCGTCTGTCTTATTTAGTGTTGAATTAGAGTTAGCCAAACCACAGGGAAATGTTGCATTACTGTTGATAGTGACAGAGAAGTGTTTTATTACTGTGGATATGATAACCAGATACTTCTTGCTTATGGTTTTGTCCTTTATTATCATATGAGATTTATGGTGTCTCCACTCTATACAAACATCAAAATAGATGAAATGAATCCTGCAAGACGTCGGAAGACCTTTTTAGTCTCTGGTCCTTATTGTATTAGTTCAGGGAGTTCACCTCTGTTGGAGCAAATGGATAAGCTTTGACATTAGATTCTTTCCTCCTACAAATCACATAGGAATCTCAATCTAAGCAATCATGTTGAAAATCTTTATTATCCTCAAGTGTAACAAACGTTCGGTTAGCTTAGATCTCGATACTTGAGTGGAAATTGAGTATTGATTGACAAGATGATGTAGCTTTGCTGAAAATTAGTCTTTTAGGACTTTCCAATGCCATTACACTTTTAGTTGGCTTTATGTTTTGTCTTGATTATTATGAATCCTTTTGAGTCAAATTTTTTACTTCAATACACTTTTCATAAGATTGGTATGCTACCTTTGACTATTTTGTCTATTCTCTCCCAAATAATTGTCATTCTCAAATTGTCATGCAGGTGCCTTGTATCTTAGGTATTAATTTGACCGACAAGGATCTTCTTGAGTATATCGAGCAGGTATTACTGATTCTTTTTCTAGATCTTTGTATTTTCCAAGTTGGATTCATCACACTTTTCTGAGGCTGCTTTTCATGTTTATTCTCATTTCTCTTGCTAATCAGAATGAAATTGTCTTGTATGGTATGTTTTTTGGGTCCATAATCAGCTGAAGCAGTTCTCCCTCCTGACTTATTCTCGTCTTTCTCCCATCAATGCAAGTTAACCTTCACGACCAAATTCTTAAACAAGTAACCATTACCTTGTAGTTTACTACACTAATTTAGCTACTTGAGAGAGTTGATAGTGTTCTGTGAATGAATCAGAAAGATATATTGATCATAATCAAAATTATGTTTCTGTCCAAAATGCTATTTGAACTTGGAAATCGAAGAAATCATTTCCATGGACCATGGCTAAACAACCTGTTGTTGAGTCACTAAGCTACCAGTGAATTGTATTGGACAGGGACTAATGTCTCCATACCATGTATATATAAACCATTTGCTGATATAATCCGAGTCCTGCTGCCTAGACAAACCTAGGTCATTTGTTTGATGATCGGATGGACCTGTCCTCCCCTGTTTTCGGAATATTACTAGAACCTGTTTTCATGATGTTGAGGTTTGATTTACCTATGTGGAAAAGGAGACGAAAATGGTCACAAAATCGCCATGCCCCATACAAGTCATTTTACATTTTTATGGCACCTCCCCTCCCTATTCCCTTGCTAACTTTTCACCCAAGTAACTCCTGCCTAATAATAGTTCGGTAAAACACGTAAATATGCTCCACTAGATCGTTAATGTACAGCTTTATGTTACGGAATTGTATATATCTATAATCTCATTCTTTAATAAACTGATACATAGGTTCGACAAATTATCAACAAATAGGAGAATGGTTAAGTTTGTTACTTTTAATATAACATTATCCTGAATATCCTAGAATGCCAAATGTAGAAGGCTGCCACCAAATTTACTCTTTTTTGTTTTTGTTTCCCATGCGAAAGTATTATTGTATATTGGTAGTCCAATCTTCTTTTTCAATGTTTATATTACTAGCTTGTCGAGACTGATGGATCATCAAGTCTTCCGCCTTCTGTTCTTCGGATTCTTAATTCCAAAGCTTGCAGAGGTATGCTTGTTTCTCTTTCCTTATTTTGAAGGTTAGAATTTGATATTCTTTGATTCAAGTTTCAAAAATAGATTCTTGCATAGTACTGCTGCATATTGTTTGGATGTGGTTATCCACAAAAGCATTTTTATTGGCATTGTTCTCAGTTGTCTCGCTTTTCCGACTGAAAGTTCTTTTCTCTAGGCGCGATTATGTTTGGTGATTCTTTGTTACCCTCAGAGTGTTCTTTAATCGTTGAAGAGCTAAAAGCAACATCCCTATGTTTTCAGGTAAAACTAGTGGCTTGTATGATTTACCTGGAAGGTTTTCATTTTTTTCCCTCTCTAATAATCTTTCAGTGTGCTCATGGAAGGCCAACAACGGTCCCTCTTCTGAACATCTCGGCGCTCCATGATCAGTTGGAGAAGCTTAAACTCAACAAAGGGGGCTCAAATGAGGCATGGCATGGACTCCACCATCATCCCCGGAGCATTCATCATGCACAAAAGCTTCTAGACTCCGGTAAGAGGTTTTGCAGTGGATGATAAGTTTGCCCACCAGTGTTCGAGTTATCTTCGATATGTTGTCAATAAACACCATTTTTCAATGTTACGATTCACAATAATGATCCTTGAGCTGTTTCGATGTGAGAATCACTCATTTGCAATTGCTAATAATGATATATGTTAGTTTCAGTCGGGACATGGTTGTGTTGGTTAGTGCCGGACAGACTTGTTGAAGTGAGTAAGAGTCGAATTTTGACAAAGTCTAAGGCAATGCTCTCTCAATTGCAGCTTCTTGATTTGTCTCATCATAAATAATCATGTGATTGATCATGTGGGTTGTTGGGATGACGGATTCCACTTTTTACTGAAATATACAAAGTTTAATTCATTGATCGACGAACACTATTAGAGGTCTCAATCAGGTCTGCTCGTCACCAGCTTGGCTCGGCATGATTTGTGTCATGCTCGACGTCATCCTAGTTCAATCGCAACCAAAGTCTAATCAGGCTGAGCTGGATCTACATGACCTGAGTCTAATCGGGCTGAGGCCGATCTAACATGGCCATGTTTGCAATTTGTTGCTGATGCAGGTTGTTGAATATCATGGGGTTGAGCATGTTTCGATATAGTAGTTCGATTAAGAACAAAAGTAAATTGAAATGTTTTTATTTTGAAAAACTAAATTCAAAGCAAATTCAAACCTTTTCAGATTGAAAACAAATTGAATTAAACTTGACGATTTAATTTTATTTTAAGTTCCTTTTAATTCAAAGTTTTTGAAAATTTTTATAATCAACAAGACAATAACAATGATAAACATACTAACTAACATATTAACTTAGCTATATATTTGTATATGCAGGTTTATATATAATTTTAATGGCTTGATTTTAAATGAAATTGATAGATTAAGCTATTAATCAAACCCAAACTAATAAATTAAAATTTGAAATTTTGACTTATTATTTTGATTCGATTAGGTATATATATATATATATATTCATATATTTAAATTACCCATTGTTATTATTTAGATAGAAAATTAAAAGGGTATCTTCGATTATCCATATGGTTAAAGAACATTTCTTTTTTAAAACTAATCGAAAAAGTACTTCATCTAGAAGTAAAGCTACTCCACTAAAGATATTGTTACAATTATATATTATGATTTATTCATTTAAATTACTCATAGTTATTATTTAGGTAGAAAATTAAAAAGGCGGCCCTTAAATGTTCATATTGTCAACACACAATGTTCCTCTTTCAAAAAATTTTCAAAAGTGCCCCTATAATTTTATATCTAAAATATCTTCTGCACTCGATCTTAAAACAGTTCGATCAAGACATATTGTTCTAAGAGTGTTTAATAGTTTAGGTATTAAATTATGAATAAAATATTATTAAATAAAATTTAAAAGAGAAATATCTTTTCAATATATATAGATAAAAGGGCTCCCTTTTAATTTTCTGCCTTATCTACCATGAGGAGATGAAGGGATAAAACGATAATAGTCAAGGCTAGTTCAATAATACTCATAAATGTGTGAAAGGTCCTTAGGGCTATGGTGCTGTGGTAGAACATCTAGATTGTTACCCAGGTACCCGTGTTCAATCCCCAACTACGACATATTTGTAGAAATTTTCCTCTAAATGGAGATAACAATCAAAGGATGTTGGCAATTTGGGTTGGCCGCTACGTGCGCTTCTCGATTTACCTGGTGGTTGGTGGGAAAACTTCTATAGGACAGGACCCGTCACCCCGGACCAGTCATCCCCAGGGATTGAGTCAATACGACTAACTGGGATTATCATATAAATATGTGAAGGGCCAAACGTTATTAGCCAAACTATATGGGGCATTTCGAAAAGTAAAACAGTAGACTAATTATTTTCTTTTTATAAAAAATCAGCAAAAAAGCCGCAAATTTGAAAAGGGATAGAGCTAGCTCCCGCGGTCCCGCTCCAATCCCTTTATTCTTCACTGAGTTGACTTATAATCGCTCTCCATTGCCTTCTCTTCCAGATCGTCGAGAAATCGGAGCCGGCCTCGAAGGGGATCGGGCCATGGCCGCCTCGCCGGAGCCCCTCCAAAACCCTAACGCCGGCAAGGCCCGCCCCGGTTCCTACCAGATCGAAGGCGTCCCCGTCGAGTTCCCTTACAGACCCTACGGCTCCCAGCTCGCCTTCATGGGCCGCGTCATCCACACCCTCGACCGCGCCCGTCGCCAGGGCCGCTGCCACGCCCTCCTCGAGTCCCCCACCGGCACCGGCAAGTCCCTCTCCCTCCTCTGCTCCTCCCTCGCCTGGCAGCGCCACCAGACCAGCCGATTCTTCTCCGGGTACGCCGCTCCGTCCCAGGGCCCCCTGCCGCCGCCCACCTCTGATCGCCTTGTACATGGCGGCGGATTCATCCCCGAGACACAGCCTTCTAGTAAGGAAGAACTAGCGTTTTACTTCGTTTTGTCGCTATCAAAGATCTAAGGCTTCGCTGATCCTTTCTCGACGAATTCTAGATGACGCTGAACAATCTTCAACGCCAGCAAGTGCTAAATCTCAGAGAAGACAGGCGTCGCCTAAAATATACTATGCCTCGTGAGTGATATACAGTCGATGCAATGATTAGAGAAAACATGGCTGTTCCTAGAATAAGATTTTTGATTGATGTTTCTGATTGGCATATGAAGGAGGACTCACTCGCAGATAAGTCAGGTGATTCGTGAATACAGGAAGACATCTTATCGAGTGCCAATGGCAGTGCTGGTTAGTGAATTTGCATGTGTTTGAACATATAATGTTTTTAATACATATCGAGCAAAGTTCTTTGCGTCAATTATCACCTGTGGGATTTAATCTCTGGTTTCTATGCTTTAATTTCTCTATATGTAATATTTTATCTATTTAACCTTTGGCATCAGGCTTCACGAAAACACTATTGCACCAACAAGTATGTGTGCACTAGGCAAATTTGGATGAAGAATGGTAGGCTCTTAATGATCCAGGGAGCCACTCTAACTATTCTCTACATTATATTTTCTATTTTTTTTGTTTTGAATCCCCTCTTGTTTTGCTTTAGTAAATTGCTTCTGAAGGATGAAGCACTGGGATGCTCTGAATTTAAGTGAGTTTTTGTTTCTTAACGTATCATGCATTGCAATTCTTTAGTAATCCCTTTAATTTAACTTGTCCATCTACATCAGAAATGTAAATAAAGTTAAAAGTCATCCTTCACTTCAGAAAGGTGGCTGTTATGAGGTTCATGATATTGAAGATCTTGTAAAAGTTGGGAAAAGTGTAAAAGGTCTGTTGCCTTACTTTTATCTATGAATGAGGTAAATTGATTCTAATATTTTTCTTTTCTGTGTTTGTTGTAGGTTGTTCATATTTTGCTGCACAAACGTTAGCAGAGGAAGCTCAGCTAGTTTTCTGTCCTTACAATTACATAGTTAATCCTGTAGTTCGCAGAGCCATGGATATAGACTTAAAAGGAGCCATTGTGATTCTAGATGAGGCGCAGTATGCTCTTCAGACTTGTCTAGTTTATAGTTGTATCTTGCTTCTTGCATTATTAACAAGTTTATGTCTGCGCCCGACCTAAAAGTTCAAACATTTACCTATATCACAAATTTCCAGATTCCAGTAGTGATCTATAAGCTGCACCTGTAAGTTTTAATCTAATTCCCTTGTGGTTTACTCTTTATAGCAACATAGAGGACATTGCACGTGATTCCGGAAGTCTAGATGTGGAAGAAGATGTACTTTTAGGTAAGCCATGCTTTGCGATACTTCCATAGTCATACAAAAAATTGAAAGCTACAAGTTTTGACTTGCCTTTATTATAAATGCTACATTTAATTTCATTGTCTGTCCTCGTAAATCCTAGCATTACAAGACGAACTAGAACAATTATGCATGGCTGGCAATGATGCTGCAATATACCAACCACTGTATGACATGATTCAGGTACTTATCGTGTGAATATAATCTTCCTAATCTAGTTAGTTCTTTGACCAAGAGAAAGTTCTCTCCGATATACAGGGAATAATAAGTTGGATAGGTGAGAGGAAGATGGGTTTGCAACAATGTGAATTTGAGCACTACTCTTCGTTGTAAGTACATTCTAGCTGGAACTTGTTAATGCTTTGGATTTCTGGTTATTGAATTTGAGCACAGTGCCTCAATTCAGATATAATCATTTATTCCCTTAATTCCATATGCAACTAGATTAGATAATCTATGAGAAAAAAATCTATATTGGTGGCTTCAAATCCAGATCGTGAAATTCTAACTGAAGCATAGATACAAGAAAGTCTGTGGAATTGTACACCATTGTTTCATTCAAACCACCATAGGATAAGCTAAGCAGATCATTTCCCTCACCTTCTTATTTGCCATATACAAGTCTAAGCTACTTCTACTTTTATTTTGGTGAAAGAAGCTAATAATCCTAGTAATTAAAACCAAACTGGTATATAACTTGTATCAAACCTACAAAGTTAAAAACTATGAACTAGTGAAATGAATCAACTCAATAGGAAAGTTATGAGATAATTAACTTATTAACAACACCAAAAACCCACGCAAGAATTAGTACAATTAGATAAAAGAATCACAATCGAACATAAAAAATATGTTTGATTTATAATTTATCTAATGCCATATATATCCTTTGTATTTTAGTTATGAAAAAAACATTTTTAGATAAATAACAAAAATGTCTGCTTTCTTTAAAACTTTTTCGTTCATTTTTAAAAACCATGCTAATAATCTTCTAATAGTTCTAGAAATTTTTTGTAAATCATTTTTGTGTTGCTGACTTTTTACTGTCCCAACCTTACATGCTATGACTGTAAGAGTACGAAGGTATATGATGTGAACCATCATTTTGATAATGGAGCTTCATTGTATGGAATTTAATTGTTTAGAAGTTTGATCATTGAGTCACAAAGATTTGCTTAACAACCCAAGATTGTATGACATTTGATGATCATTGTACTAGCATGCATATAAATTTCTCCCGTGTTAATTTTGTACATTAAGTTTATGACCATGTTGTGACATGCTATGGAAATTTTTACTACATCGACCATGTTGATCACTTTGATTTTTTTTTGTTGATTCTTTAAAAATGAAAGTCTGATTAGGGCAGGATTTTTTCATGGAAGTGCATAATGTTGGGTTTGAATATGAAGCCTTCTGCTAACGTTCTATTGCTTCAAACACTGTTAGTAGCATATTGATGTGTCATTTCCTTAAGTTGATAAATGTTTCTGCTCTATAACATTAGCTAGCTAGTTTTTTTTATTTGCACTTGAATCATTTTGATTCTCACAGCTGGACTGCTGATGAGGCCATAACTGAGCTCCAACATGCTGGAATCACACAACAATGTTTCCCAATCTTGCAAGAATGTGCAACGAAGGTGCTTTTATGTTAACTAGTCTGTGCTCTATATCTTAGTTGTCATTCAAACTTAGCTGCACCATTTATATGATATCATTGTTGCCCTAGGCAATTAAAGCTGCCTCAGATGCAGAGTCTGTTAAAAGTTATTTAAGCAGCATGTCAGCAATTGCATTGGAGGGTAATGTATCCTGCCTTTTTATATATATTTGCTCCAAATAAAAGCATGCGATCTTCAGAATTTTCTCTATAACATGCAGGTCTATTTTCCTCGCTTACTTATCTCTTCTCAGGAGATGGTACTAATGCAACTGATTATCAGCTAGGCTTGCAGCGATATGTTAAAAGAGATGACAGTGAGTAATATATAAAATGTGATGCTTGCCCTATGAAATTAATACATATAATAGTTTTGGTGAAATAAAATCAAAATGATAGCAAACCAATAGTAGTTTCTTCAGATTCTAGCAAAATGACCAATTATCTCTCACAGGATCCACCATTAACCTTTGAAAATCTAGGCAATTTGCTGAGCACATCTAGGGCTATTTACTAAACCAGCTATTCAGATTAACTGATGCTAAGTAGCACTGATCATACTCTATTAATTTACTGCAGTTTTAATTTGGTAATAGCTGTTGAAACGTTGTCAGGTTATGCTGCGAGTGACTGGATCTGCAAATTGAGCTTGTGGTGTCTAAATCCTGCTCTTGTCTTTAGAGAGATTGCAAATCTTTCTCTTTCAGTTATCCTTACATCAGGGTACATGCTATTTAATTATATTGTTTTACTCTGCATCAAAACAGCCTAACTATTCTATGTTATCAGCAAATTTTTACACCTCTAATTATGCTGTAGATATTCCATTTCTGGCTATTTATATACCCTGTTTGTATGAATTATGCCTGTTTTCATGGTTTTCCTTGGAAGTCAGAACCGGACTATGTGACCTAGATGTAATAGGTTCGAATTTCAAAAATAGCCTCTTGCAAAATAGAGTAAGTGATGCAAAAGGATCCGAAGATTTTTATTACTATTTTTGATAATTTTTATTTTTAGTAATTTTCAAGATTTTTAGTATTTATAGTAGGTTTGAAAATTTTTATTTGTTTATATTTTAGGATTTTAAGTCTATTTAGGATTTCGAATCTGTTAAAAAGTTTTCTTTTCTGTTAGAATTTCTTTTATTTCTTTATATGTTACGCCCTGCACGAACTAGGCTTGCTGCGACTCTAGCTTCGCTCGCCGTGCGTGAATTGTAACAATGTCATAGCAAAACACCGAGTAAAATTAAATAATCTGACTACATGCATACCTCTGGAACAACTCCACTAATGTTATATATATATCTCAACAATTAACCTGAGATCAAAGAAAAGGGAGAGTGAGCACAAAGTACAAAGTGGAGATACGATAGACGTGCATGAAAATAGTATTAAAGAGGCAATAACATCATTTATCATTTATCTTTTTCCATATCATTCGTCTTTTATTCCCTTCTTAATTAATATCATCAGTTCACCTTATTTTCTCATTTGCTAACATTTTGTCCCTTTTTGTCTTATTGGTGAACGACATACCATATACTCATTCAGAATGCGTCGTTTAAGGAAAGGTGCACGACTTGCATTCCCCCTAATACAAACACATCATGTTTAAATGAAAAATATCAAAGTGAACAACCTGCAACCCACTTGGAAATGATGCATCATATAGCCTAGTGAACGAATTACAATTCACTCATAGCGAAATTGCATCGTAAGTATATATATATATATATATATATATATATATATATATATATAGGGTGAATGACTTGCAATCCACCCGAAAAATACCTCATATAAAAAAAATATGATGAACGACTTGCAATCCATCTCGTGAGGTGCCTCACATAAGAATAAGGTGAACAACCTGCAATCCACCCCGTGAGGAAAAATTTATCTCCAGTTGGTCAAAGTTTATGCACGCGCAGAAAGACTTGGAAGCTATTTTCAAACTGCGGAGTCAAGAGCTCTATATTTATACAGAAATATTTTCTTATTACTATGATATAATTAATCTCATATCTTTTATAATTAATAGAACTGAAGTTTCATAACACGAGAGTTACATTCACTTCTTTAGTAACTTGGTTGAGAAGTTATATAACTTCTTACGAACACCAAGCCAAAGCTTTCTCTCGTATTATTCAATTTTTGATAATAATATCCGTTATATTATTTATTCACTTCAAATTCTCATGAGGTTTGAATTCTCTTTTAGGAAATTATCTTAAATTCCCCATATCTCTCAATTGCCTAATATAAATGACATTGATCAATTTTGATATGATGTAAAAATTTGATAAACAACACTTATAAAAGGACAAACAAGTATAAAGATATGATCAGACAAATAGAAGTATATACGAGCATGTAATTTATTTTTCTTCTACCAGATAGAATATAAACCTTAAATAATTCATCATCAATATTTTTTATTCCATACCTAATTAACATTGATGAGGTCATTCTTGTTTTCTAACCGATCGATGTATACCCATGGTAGTAATTACCAATTGAAATAAAATCTTAATAAAAACAACAACAAGCATCGTACATTACATATAATGGATTTATGACATACAAAATGAAGGAAAATCCAAGCTATGGAATTCTTAATTGTTGTGAAGTGACAAACCAAAAAAAAAAAAAAATCAAGCAGAAAGAAAGGGATCCAGATTATTATCTCTTAATGCGTATATTTAATCATGCACGAAGGAAATCAAAAGGAGTCAAGCAAGAATACTCCACCTCAATTAAATATCCACTCACGCTTGATGTTGTGAAATGTTGGCAGTGCTGCAATGACGACGACGACGATGACAGAGAGCAAGGACGGCGATGGCGGTGGCGACGACGATAGGGAGCAAGGACGACAACGGCGGTGGCATCGACGATAGGGAGCAAGGATGGCGGCAGCGGTGGAGTGAGGAGTTTGAGGGTGAGATCGTTTTTGGAGAGATTAGGGTTTAGAGTTAGAGAGGTTTTAAAGGAAAAAATTGCATTTTTACATAAAGATCCAACAAGTTTTAAAATTTATGACTAAGCCCTTTTTAATTATTTCAAGATATAACATTACAAATTAGGATTTTAGGTCTATATAAGCATCTTGTTAGTTGATGTATGTTTAAGAGGAAATTTTTGGTTTAATAATATTTTCGGCAGTGCCGTTTATTTTTCTATCTCCTGATATTCTTTCGAATTAATAGGTTTTAGAAGATTAATTTTTGACGATCGCAGTCGATCAACGAAATTAATATTGCCTGCAGGATAATCACTATCCCGCCCAGCGTCAGTTGTTATCAGAGCTCTCAAATCTGATAGATCGTCGTTATGGTCGTGATCGTGGTCGTAACAGGCAGGTTTCGGCTGAAGAAGACTCGCCCTGTGATCGTAGTACCTGTGACGAGATATTTTAATATCTACAGAGATAAGTCACGAAGTTATTCTAGCTCTAGTGGCGCAAAATCGTAAACGTCGTAAGTTCCTTTATTCTCATTTTGAAAAATCCTTAATTTTCAATCGAAGAGAGATATCGAAGTGCAAGTTTGGTTTTGAGGGATTCGGGATCAACCGCTCTGCCACCTTCAACTTCGAGAGAACACCAACTTCGCAATGTCTTTACATCCCCCTTTGCTCTTATGATGGCGAAGACAATCATGAAGATGTGGACCTTGACAATATCAATACAACTAGTTCTACTCTTCTGATCGTCCAATCATAGGTGGCGACGGAGATGATGATAAAATCGAAATATTTGATGATCTAGTTTATGATGATGATGAAGAGGAGAAAGACTCTGACGAAGAGGAGATAGACCTAGACGAAGTATTGATCGAATACCAGAAATCCACTTTGTCTGACGACGATCAGCAATCTGGTTTATCTATCGACGAAATCCCAGTTTCCATTGTCTCGTCTTGCATTGACTCAGCGCCCCAATTTATTCAATATAACGAAGACGAGACCGAGTAAACTGACGAACCAATATATGACGAGTTGTTTTATGATGATGATCATGAAACTTTAGTCGTCTGCAAAAGTTTACTGACTTCTAAGGACGATTCAAAAGATGATTGGAGTCTTAAAGACATGCCTTTATCAATCATGATGGACACAACTGCTTCTACATTAGATGCAACACAAACGAGACTGTTAGCTATGCGTGTTGCTCCTATTTAAATAAATCAAGGATAAGTACATTGGCTCCACAACCTCAATCTACACAATATCTAGGAGATTGTGCCCTTGGATATGATCTATATTCATCCAACAATAACAACTTCGGCATTGATCAACATAAAAGTCTCATTTTGCATGAAACCATTCTTGTAAAGAAGAGCTATTAGGAGAAATATTCTAAAAAACGTGGAAAGACATGAGTATGAAAGCTGAAGAGCCTCAACATGGAGATTGATGCTACCTCGAAGTACATGGAACCGATGGAGAAGTATTGAGAGATAAGAAGATGGATAAGAGCAACACCCACGATATCTTACTCGTCAACGGATCAACGAGGATTTTCAGTGTCCAACAATTACTAGTAGATTTGTTGAGTTGATGTCAGATGATTTTTCTCCTGGACTACCACCTGATACTATTCTAAACTCGAGGACGAGTTCTTTCAACTTGGGACGACTGATATAGGAGGATCTTTAGATTTTTATTACTATTTTGATAAATTTTATTTTTAGTAATTTCCAAGATTTTTAGTATTTAAAGTAGTTTTGAAAATTTTTAATTTTTTTATATTTTAGGATTTTAAGTCCATTTAGTATTTTTAGAATTTCGAATCTGTTAAGAATTTTTTCTTTTTGTTAGGATTTCTTTTATTTCTTTACAAATTAGAGTTTTAGATCTATATCATCTTGTTAATTGATGTTTAAGAAGAAATTTTTAATTTAATAATATTTTTTACAGTACCGTTTATTTTTCTATCTATTGGTATTTTTCCTAATTAACATATTTTAGAAGATTGATTTCCGACGATTGCAATCGATCAACAAAATCAATATTGTCTGCAGGATAATCACTATCTTGTCCGGCGTCAGTAAGGTTATGTATAATAGACTCTTCTTCGGGATTCCGCATTGATGGAAATTTCGTACACTGTATTGTCCTTTTAACTGATCTACGCTAAAAGACTATCTTTAGAAACTGAAATTTAAAAATATGACATCTTCTCAAAATCCCATTGGATCCAGAGTATTCTTTTCTTGTTTTTTTTTTCTTGAAATGAAACTTATCGGAACACTTACTGAGTGCACTAGATTTACCCAAATGATGGCATTCCATTTACAATCGTCTCATTTCTTGCATGCTTTTTCTACACAGAACTCTATCCCCAATGGGCTCATTTGCATCTGAACTTGGAGTGCAATTTGAAGCTTGCATGGAAGCACCACATGTCATTGACCCGGAATCGCAGGTGCATTCTTGTTCTTTAATATTTTCAGTTCTTTGCTTCCAGTCTGTGACCGGTGTCACCTATTTTTGTCCAAAGCTTTGGGCTGCAGTTGTTTCCACTGGTCCTGGAAAATGTCGATTGAATGCCAGCTATAGAACTGCTGATGGATTTCCCTTCCAGGTAGTTTACTGGAACCAATTGTTAGTGTTCTCTTTAAACTGCAACTTGATGACATTTTAGCATGCTCTTAAATGAAGGATGAACTAGGAGTTACTTTGGAAGAAATATGCAAGATTGCACCAGGAGGAATTCTTGTTTTCTTTCCTAGCTACAAATTGTTGGAAAAACTTCGTCGTCGTTGGACTCAGACAGGTCAATGGTCTCGCTTGAATGCTGAAAAGACACTGTTTGTTGGTATGGTCTTGGCAAATTATGTATTTATAGTGTGCTTTTCCTCGTGTTATATGGTCTTGCTTAACATATTGTTAATTTTTATAATTTATTTGATGAGAGTACTTTTGCCTTATAGAGCCAAGAGGAGCCACGGATGAATTTGAATCTCTTCTTAGAGGTTATTATGATGCAATTCGTGGGAGTACACAAGTACTTCATGAGAAAAGTAGACTTGGTTTAAGGCAAACCATTTGCAGCAAGGTGTGCTCACAAAATACTCCAAGAGGAGCTGCTTTCCTTGCAGTTTGCCGAGGCAAGGTGTGTTCTTCTATGTGGCATTACAGGGACTTCTTGCTTTATTTATGTTGGGCCAAAGATTCTTCTTCTAGAAACTTTCTCTTCCAGTACCTATTATTATTTTCAAAGGATGTAATATAAAAATTTTGAAGGTGCTTTCCTTTATTTAGCTCAGTAACATGATTTTCATCATCTAAATAATTAATCGAAATTGCATGTAAATAGGAAGTCTAGATATTTTCACTTCTTTTTTAAATTATATCTCTGCTTGGTTAATTATTGGGTTTCTTCTGCAGGTATCAGAAGGGATTGACTTCTCGGATGAAAATGCTAGAGTAGTTGTATCCTTCACGTTGCATTCAGCTATGGATGATGTTTACTTATAGATTATAATGATCCACCTCCTTTGATATTATTACTAACTAACCACTTGGGATAGGCTTATTGTTATCTCGCCAAATAAATGCTTGTGTCAACATTTAATTTCTTATGTGATTTTCATACTTTATGTTCCATAACCAAAAAGTAGGTGGTGGTTGGTATCCCTTTTCCAAACAAGTAAGCACTGTGCGTCTCATTCCTAGATGCCTTGAATTATTCTTCCATCACACTAATTAATTCAAACAATTCAGGAATGACAATCAGGTTATGTTGAAGAAGAAGTATAACGATACACACAAATCAACAAAGCATCTCCTTAGTGGGAGTGAATGGTATTGCCACCAAGCATTCCGTGCTTTAAATCAAGCTGCAGGTAGACATCGCCTTTTGTCTCGGATTCGTTCTTAAGCTTTCGAAGTTACTGAACCATTTTCAAATACATTGGCAGTATTTCTGACTAGGGGGGATGACAAATAGATGCTCTCATACGCTCACAAATAGATGCTCTCATACGTTCATAAGTTGTCTGTTCTTAATCTATATTTATTGTTGAGTGTTCTAGTTTCTTATTAATTTACCATGACAAATAATTTTATGTATGATCTTAGTCATAAATCTCAGTTGTTATCCTTCAAATACAGAGTACTTTGGTCCAATTGGTACCCTTCATTATTGCTTTTATATATATATATATATATATGCCTGATTGGTTGTTTAGTTCACAGAAAAGACTGCATTGATGATAAGCTAAGTTCTTTCACTTTTTAGGTCGCTGCGTCAGGCACAGATTTGATTATGGAGCCATCATTTTTCTAGGTATGAGAATTCTACTCAGCATCCATTTCTTTCTCTACTAGAATTGAATGGCTATCAGCTTATCATAGCGAATGACAAGTTTTTTAAACAAAATGTATGACAAGCTCGATGAGAATATGGACAAAGGAATTTCATGCAAATAGCTGGATTCTAATAAATAGTATGATATCCTTGAGAGGTTTCTTGAAGGCTACATCAATTTCTGAGTTCCATTTATTGAAGATGCAGCAATTTCATTCAACTTGAATAAAACGACCCTAGCAAGACAACTTGCAATTATATCTTACAATCATGACTAATTTATAGCAAATGATGTACAGATCACTAGGTGCCGCTTCAGTACTGATTTATAGCTTCACACCTGTTTTTCATTTTGGTTGATGACTTTTTTCTGTATTCTTCTGTGGTGCAATGATAATTTTCAAACAGGTGAGACTGCTGTGTGGGTTGCTTGTGCATATAAGATCACTACTATCTGTTAAATACTTTCAGGCACGGTGCATTAGCATATTCCATGATCATGGCTCATGAGTGTCACTACCAGAAGAAAATTATCCTTTGCTGGAAACCACATAAACAATGCTATGTAGAATTGCAATTTAAGTTTTTTTTTTCATTCATTGCTGAAATTTGTAACATTATTTAACTTGTTTGCAGGTTTTGGTTCATAGTGCCTTAGCATGCTGGTTGCAATTTAAGTTTGTTTTTCATATCTGTCCTTCCTCTCTCTCTCTCTCTCTCTCTCTCTAATCAGTTTTGCCTCATTAATCCTAGAGTTAGATAGCCTTCTCTCTTAGTTCGCTTGTCGGATAAATCCAGAGCAAACTTATGCACACTTAGAAGCATATCTATAGGATATTCGTCCCATTTATGATTCAAATTTTGATTTTTTTATTGCTCTTCTAAGTGTTTTATCATTGCACCACACTAGTAGGGGCATATGTCTTTCCTTTCTAATCAGTAGGAAGGGTGGCAACCATGTCCCAGCTTAGATTTTGCTACAGATAGTATAATTTTGAGTAATGCTATTTTTGAGTTCAATAAAGAGATAAAATTCAGTTGGCCGTCTCCAAATAATTGAGATTAACATGGCTTCTTGTTATAATCGTCGTATTCACTTCGAGTCATCTCTATTTCTTTAAAAGGAAGAGGAGGGCTAATAGAAAAAGAGTTTACCAGTAAACTTATGGGTAAAGGAGCCATGGACTAAATGGCTTTCATACATTGAGTATTCATGCTTTGACAACTCGCATTCCCCTCCTTTTCTTTAAGCACTGTTTAAGATGAGATACTGGAAATACCTCATGGCCTTTTAGATTATATAAGCAAATCAGTATTTAAATAATGCTAACTAGGGGCTCACATTTGAATGTTCTTGTAGATGAGCGATTCAAGGAGGAGCGAAACCAAACTTACATTTCAAAGTGGTTGAAGAACTCAATCAAGTATTTCAATAGCTTCGACGAATCCCTAGTGGGGTTGCAGAACTTTTTTGAATCTGCTCAGGTATTTCAATGTGGGCATACACTTTATTTTTCTGCTAAGCATGAACTGCATTCTCAAGTTTGTACTCATTGTTTTTCGGCGGGAAAGTTTTGAATTATACATTTGCCAAAACAATAGGGTAAGCATACTCAAGCATTGCTATATTCCTAGCCTAACGTCTGCATTGTGTCTTAACAGAAGCGGTTTGGTCCTGCGAGTTGTCATTCAAGAGTTGATGATGTTTCTCTGATAGAAAAGGAACTTGATTTTAGCGAGCAGAAATCAAATTTGAACCAAGGGATTCAAGTGCAGAAAACAATGAAAGCCAAGGTCAACCCTCAGAATGCAAGAAAAATGAACAATCAGAATGGAGCAGTATCTGGAAAACTGACAAAATCATCCAGACTTGACAAGAAGGGTCCTTCTTCCTCGAAGGATCAAAGTCATAATGGAGTCGAAGCAACTAGTGAGACAATCATCAAATGCTTGAACCCTCCTGCTGATTTTGTTGATTTAAAATCCAGTACCACAATTCAGTTCCAGTAATTCAACTTGCTCACAAAGCTAGTTCTATAAACCCAATATTTTTATTCCTTGGTTCTCATGCTATCGTTTGAATTTATGCAGATGTTTGGAGGCCATTTCTGCTAAATCATGCAAAGCCAAATTTCACCAGCCTTTAGCCACTGCAAATTCAATTGTAAGCGACCACAATGCTGCTCACAAAAATTTTGAGGTCGAAATGATTCAGCAAACTGTAGGAAATTTTTCTCCCAAGACGATCTCTATCGGAAGCATATCTGACACTGCCAGCACGCCAAAGCATTCTCTGGAAGATATTAAAGAAACAGTTTATTGCAACCCCGAAATGCCCTTAAACATGAGTGTAAATTCATACGATCAGAAAGGGAGAAGAATAGATTTGCAAATGTCCGGTTGCAATCAGATCGACTGTCTTAGTTCTGATACTGACTCTTTCTGCCCAGTTGACTCTATCAGCAGCACATCAAGAGAAACTGATATGATACCTGAATCACCATGCCTGGATAACAGTTCAGTTAACCGACAACGAAAACCAAGGCAAGGAAAGCTCATCAGGAATGTGGCCGATACATTGACAAAGATGCTAGAATTAAGTTGTTTATTCTGCAAAAGCCCACTGGGGTTGCGTGAGAATGATTTCTTGTTGAACTGTTCATTGACTTCATCTTCCAAAGTGTATTTGGCATATGTTCTGAAGCATGGACCTCCAAAGGATAGTTGTTTCAATTGTCCTTCTACTGCACCAGAGAGAGATGTGCCTGTTGTAGTCTGCGATAGTTCATCAGTCGACCATCGCGTCTTTGACAATGGCTGCAAAGAAGTAGCTTCACATGGTATCTGGTCCGAAAAAGATAGTTGTGTATTCAAGTCTCTTATTTGCCCCTTCTGCACTGTGCCAACGTGCTTAGGGGTGCAGATCATTGCAGCAGACGCATCCAATAGTCACTTGCTGAACAAGGTAATGTCGATATGATAGTCTGTTACTCATAAGAGACTTCTTTTGCATCTAGACGAGCTAACTCATTCACTATTTTCCATGAAGGTCATATTTTTTGCAGATCATTTGGATATAAATGACCAACAAAAATCAGAGAAAAAGGTTGGTCAATCAATTTTCTTCATTTATTTTGGCTTTAATCAACGCAATTTGCAGTCATTTATTTTCTTCAATCCTAATGTTAGGTAGTGAAACTTGAACATTGATATTTTGAATCTATGTGCAAAAAATTTTATAGGTTTCAAAAGGTGAATTCATGGGGTTTATGGTCTAACTCTAGCATAGCACATGTGATATGTCAAAAGAAAGTATTTAGATAGAAAATCAAAAGAACATCCTTTTTTATCTATATCGGTCAAAAGAACACCCTCTCTTTTATTTAATACAATAATACTATTTTGTGTTCCACCTTGAAATTGTTTTGTACAAAACAACTTCAAGGGTTATTATTCAACCAGTTTATATTTTTGCGATTAGACCCGTTAAAAATGAAGAGGTATATTGGGAATGAGATAAAAAGTGAGGTGCCCTTTTATCATATTCATTACTTGAATAATTAAGCTACAAGTTACTAAATAGGCTAGTCTAAGATTTTAAATCAATATGATTTAGTAAACTCATGAAAACAAACTCATATAGAACTCGATATGTACTTAAGTAGTCTGAGAAGCATAACTCAAAACACATGGATTAGTAGGGAAAAACCAAAGACCACAATACTATTTCTCATTTGTTCTTTCGTTCTTTTTGGCTGTTTAGGATGTGACGCCTATTTGTCCAACTGTTCCTGGTAAAGAATCAGCACCACTTGAGATAGAGAAATATGGATATACTGCTACTCTGCCCGAGCCTGATCTCCCCAACACGAGAAAACTAAAGGTTTGCAGTTTTGAAATGTTTTGAAAGGTTTGCAATTTTGAATGGTTTGCAGTTTTGCAATTATTTGCAGGAGAGCACCTGTAAAAACAAAGCTGAAACGTCCATCAGATTGGCATCTCCTAGATCGACCGAGGTCCAGCTTAGCATTAAGCAGTTTTATCGTTCTACAAAAGCTGTGGCTCAAGATCATGAGAAGGGTTCATTCATAGACAGTTCACCATGCGGCAAAAGAGAGAAGCCAACTAACCTGGATAAGAACTTGCCAAAGTCTGTCAGGAGACGGCTCTTATTTGACTAGCTAATGCTTCTTTCTCCCTTTTGAATGCTTCTTCCGCATGCTTGTAAATCCCTTTTGATGAAACGATATTTTGATAGACCGATCAGGGATTAATCTATATACCAGCTTTGTCCTTTCTTTAGTACCTAAATAGGAAAACACATTTTGGGAAACGGCAAATCAGTGAAAATTTTCCTTGCATACTGAGGATTGGTAAAATTCACTTAATTTCCTTCTTCTGCTATTGCAGTTAAATATTTGATTGTTTAGCTGTGCTGCTGCTACAGGTTGTCTCTTACTTTTCTTACCATTGAAATCTGACAATTTTATAACATATCTTGGTCGCCTGTAACAGGGAATAGCTGATGGGCCTGAAAAAGAGAGGATACGACAGCAAGAATCAATGGCGCGAACAAAAAGGTCTGAGAATGGTAGTCTCTGGATTGTACACTAGCGTCTTCTCTCATGACGATTACATGTTCGATTGTGTCGACTAAAGCATAATGTTTGATTCTTTCAGATTCTTACCAGAGGAGCAAATCGTCAATAGTTCTGATCCAGTGAAATTGGCTACTTTGAAAAGTTTAGAATGAGGCGCCGAAGGCAAATAGTGAGCGGACTGATGGTAGAGATTCCTTTGTTTAGGAGGAGGTGAAGGAATGGGAGAAAAAGGATAAATAAGAAGGCGAAGAATTTTGATCTTTTTTAGGATGGAGTGAGTTGAGGAGAGGAAGAAGAGAGAAAAATAAATTTTACTTTTATATACTTATGACTCATAATAATTTTTTACATTTTGATTTGGGGATGTAAGAAAGAAAAATAAAAATTTAAAAATAATTTAATTTAATTTTAATTTTATTTTAAAATATTAATTTTTAAATTAACACACCTTTATGTAGTTTCTACTTTGTGATGTCGCTCCTCATACAATGCACATCGTCATTGCTTAATGTCCAACTGTTTATACTTCATGATGTTGATGTCAATTTTTATCGTAAATTTCTTCGAGGACAAAACTCAATAGGACAGTGACAGATAAACATAATCTTTTTCTTCTTCTCCTTTAAAGATGGAAATTTATAATTTTTTATTTGTCCTTAACGTGCGTTGTCTTTTTTAAAAAGTAAAAGTATTTTTGTAAATTTATATATTTAACTTTCATTCTTTTTTTCCTTTCAAATAAGATAATATATGTTATGGTAATGAATCTTCTATTCATTCTAAATAAGAAGAACATGAATCTTTTACTTCTCCTCTCTTCTTCTTTCTTTCCCTTCTTTTCCTTTTTATTAATGAACTTTCTTTCATCTCGTTCAAATAGAGCGTTAATGGAATTAGAGAACGCAATGATTTGCAAAATTATATGACTCGTGAAACAATGGTCATGGTGGCCGAAGTTAGAGGCGTCAAAAATGATCTTGATCCATCAATTCTCTCGATGGGTGATCTGTTGGGCAAGCCATAAGGCCTTTTCAATTTACTCAAGTGATTTATGAAAAACTTCAATGGGATGGATGGGACCTTATTAGCGAAACTATAAGGGCTATTTTGAAAAGTAATTAAAATACAGTAATTATTTTCTATTTCTTTTTTCTTTTTATAAAAAAATCAGCAAAATGAGACTTATAGAAGAAGAAAAGCGGCAAATTCGAAAATTAATAGAGCGAACTCCCGCGGTCCCGCGGCAATCCCTCTTCTTCAGATCGCCGCTTCCTGCTCTTCCTTCCTCACCGAGCTCTTCGTTCCTCCCTTCCGATAGGGCAGGCTAATCGATCTACATCGCCTTCTCTTCCAGATCGTTTAGAAATCGGATCCGGCCTTCGAAGGGGATCGGGCCATGGCCCCTTCGGCGACGCACCTCCAAAACCCTAACGCCGACAAGGCCCGCCCCGGTGCCTACCAGATCGGAGGCGTCCCCGTTGAGTTCCCTTACAAACCCTACGGATCCCAGCTCGCCTTCATGGGCCGCGTCATCCACACCCTCGACCGCGCCCGCCGCCAGGGCCGCTGCCACGCCCTCCTCGAGTCCCCCACCGGCACCGGCAAGTCCCTATCCCTCCTCTGCTCCTCCCTCGCCTGGCAGCGCCACCAGACCAGCCGCTTCCTCTCCGGGCAAGCCGCTCCGTCCCAGGGCCTTCCGCCGCCGCCCACCTCTGATCCCCTTGTACATGGCGGCGGATTCATCCCCGAGACACAGCCTTCTAGTAAGGAAGAACTAGCGTTTTACTTCGTTTTGTCGCTTTCCAAGATCTAGGGCTTCGCTTACCCTTTCTCGACGAATTCTAGATATTGCTGAGCAATCTTCAACGCCAGCAGCAAGTGCTAGAGCTCAGAGAAGACAGGCGTCGCCTAAAATATACTATGCCTCGTGAGTGATATATAGTAACATGGCTGTTCCTAGAATAACATTTTTGATTGATGTTTCTGATTGGCATGTGAAGGAGGACTCATTCGCAGATAAGTCAGGTGATTCGTGAATACAGGAAGACATCATATCGAGTGCCAATGGCAGTGCTGGTCAGTGAATTTCCCCGTATAATGTTATAATACATATCGAGCAAAGTTCTCTTCGTCAATGATCAATTGTAGGATCTAATCTCTGGTTTCTATGCTTTAATTTCTCTATATTTAATATTTTATCTGTTTAACCTTTGGCATCAGGCTTCACGCAAACACTATTGCACCAACAAGTATGTGTGCACTAAGGCAAATTTGGATGAAGAATGGTAGGCTCTTAATGATCCAGCGAGCCACTCTAACTATTCTCTACATTATATTTTATATTCTTTGGTTTTGAATCCCCTCTTGTTTTGCTTTAGTAAATCGCTTCTGAAGAATGAAGCACTGGGATGCTCTGAATTTAAGTGAGTTTTTGTTTCTTAACATACCGTGCATTGTAATTCTTTAGTAACCCCTTTAATTTAACTTGTCCATCTGCATCAGAAATGCAAATAAAATCAAAAGCCATCCTTCACTTCAGAAAGGTGGCTGTTATGAGGTTCATGACATTGAAGATCTTGTAAAAGTTGGGAAAAGTGTAAAAGGTCTGTTGCCTTACTTTTATCTATGAATGAGGTAAATTGATTCTAATATTTTTCTTTTCTGTGTTTGTTGTAGGTTGTTCATATTTTGCTGCACAAACGTTAGCAGAGGAAGCTCAGCTAGTTTTCTGTCCTTACAATTACATAGTTAATCCTGTAGTTCGCAGAGCCATGGATATAGACTTAAAAGGAGCCATTGTGATTCTAGATGAGGCGCAGTATGCTCTTCAGACTTGTCTAGTTTATAGTTGTATCTTGCTTCTTGCATTATTAACAAGTTTATGTCTGCGTCCGACCTAAAAGTTCAAACATTTACCTATATCACAAATTTCCTGATTCCGGTAGTGATCTATAAGCTAGACATGTAAGTTTTAATCTAATTCCCTTGTGGTTCTCTTTTTATAGCAACATAGAGGACATTGCACGTGATTCTGGAAGTCTAGATGTGGAAGAAGATGTACTTTTTGGTAAGCCATGCTTTGCGATACTTCCATAGTCATACAAAAAATTGAAAGCTACTAGTTTTGACTTGCCTTTATCATAAATGCTACATTTAATTTCATTGTCCGTCCTCGTAAATCCTAGCATTGCAAACCGAACTAGGACAATTATGCATGGCTGACAATGACGCTGCAATATACCAACCACTGTATGACATGATTCAGGTACTTATCGTGTGAACATAATCTTCCTAATCTAGTTAGTCCTTTGACCAAGAGAAAATTCTCTCCGATATACAGGGAATAATAAGTTGGATAGGTGACAGGAAGATGGATTTGCAACAATGTGAATTTGAGCACTACTCTTCGTTGTAAGTACATTCTAGCTGGAACTTGTTAATGCTTTGGATTTCTGGTTATTGAATTTGAGCACATGGCCTCAATTCAGATATAATCATTTATTCCCTTAATTCCATTTGCAACTAGATTAGATAATCTATGAGAAAAAATGTGTATATTGGTGGCTTCAAATCCAGATGGTGAAATTCTAACTGAAGCATAGATATAAGAAAGTCTGTGGAAGCACACCATACACCATTGTTTCATTCAAACTACCATAGGATGAGCTAAGCAGGTCATTTCAGCATATTATTCAACATACACTTCCACGTGCTAGAATATGACTAAAGCAACACCCCTCACTTTCTTATTGGACATATACAAGTCCAAGCTACTTCTACTTTTATTTTGGTTAAAGAAGCTAATAATCATAGTTATTAAAACCAAACGGGTATATAACTTGTATCTAACCTACAAAGTAAAAAACTATGAACTAGTGAAATGAATCAACTCAATAGGAAAGTCATGAGATAATTAACTTATTAATTACACTAAAAACACATGCAAGAATTAGTACAATTAGATAAACGAATCACAATGGAACTTAAAAAATATGTTTGAGTTATAATTTATCTAATATCATATATATCCTGTGTATATTAGTTATGAAAAAACATTTTTAACATTTTTAGATAAATAACAAAAATGTCTGCTTTCTTTTAAACTTTTTGGTCCATTTTTAAAAAACCATGCTAATAATCTTCTAATAGTTCTAGAGATTTTTCCTAAATCTTTTTTTGTTGCTGCCTTTTTACTGTCCCAGCCTTACATGTTATGACTGTAAGAGTATGAAGGTATATGATGTGAACCATCATTTTGATAATGGAGCTTCATTGTATGGAATTTAATTGTTTTGAAGTTTGATCATTGAGTCACAAAGATATGCTTAACAACCCAAGATTGTATGACATTTGATGATCCTTCTACTGTCATGCATATAACTATCTCCCATGTTAATCTTATACATTAAATTTATGACCATGTTGTGACTTGCTACTGAAATTTTTACTTCATCGACCATGTTGATCAATTTGATTATTTTTTTGATTCTTTAAAATGAAAGTCTGATTAGGGCAGGTTTTTTTCATGGAAGTGCATAATGTTGGGTTTGAATCTGAAGCCTTCTGCTAATGTTCTATTGCTTCAAACACTGTTAGTGGCATATTGATATGTCATTTCCTTGAGTTGATAAATGTTGCTCGTCTATAACATTAGCTAGCTAGTTTTTTTTATTTGCACTTGAATCATTTTGATTCCCACAGCTGGACTGCTGATAAGGCCATAAGTGAGCTCCAACATGCTGGAATTACACAACAATGTTTCCCAATCTTACAAGAATGTGCAACAAAGGTGCTTTTATGTTTAACTTGATAGTCTGTGCTCTATATCTTATTTGTCATTCAAACTTAGCTGCACCTATTTATATGCTGTCATTGTCGCCCTAGGCAATTAAAGCTGCCTCAGATGCAGAGTCTGTTGAAAGTCATTTAAGCGGCATGTCAGCAATTGCATTGGAGGGTAACGTATAGTGCTTTTTTTTTTATAGATTGTTCCAAATCAAAAGCATTTATTTTCTGAATTTCTCTATAACATGCAGGCCTATTTTCCTCCCTTACTTATCTCTTCTCAGGAGATGGTACTAATGCAACTGATTATCAGCTAGGCTTGCAGCGATATGTTAAAAGAGATGACAGTAAGTAATATAGAAAATGTGATGCTTGCCCTATGAAATTAATACATATAATAGTTTTGGTGAAATAAAATCAAAATGATAGCAAACCAACAATAGTTTCTTCAAAAGCAAAATGACCAATTATCTCTCACAGGATCTACCATTAACCTTAGAAAATCTAGGCAATTTGCTGAGCACATCTAGGACTATTTACTAAACCAACTATTCGGATTTACTGATGCTAAGTAGCACTGATCATACTCTATTAATTTACTGCAGTTTTAATTTGGTAATTGCTGTTGATACGTTGTCAGGTAATGCTGCGAGTGACTGGATCTGCAAATTGAGCTTGTGGTGCCTAAATCCTGCTCTTGTCTTTAGAGAGATTGCAAATCTTTCTCTTTCAGTTATCCTTACATCAGGGTACTTGCTATTTAATTACATTGTTTTGCTCTGCATCTGCAAAACAGCCTAAGTATTCCATGTTATCAGCAATTTTTTACACCTCTAATTATGTTGTAGATATTCCAATTTTGCCTATTTATTCTTTATATGATTTTTGAATGAATTATGCCAATTTCTCATCTAGGATTTACATATGAATAATTCCATGGTTTTTGCTTTGAAGTCAGAACTGTCAACAATTCAATTTTCCTTTTGTAACTGATCTACGCTAAAAGACTATTTTTAGAAACTGAAATTTAAAAATATGACATCTTCTCAAATTCCCATTGGATCGAGAGTATTCTTTTCTTGTTTTCTTTTATCTTGAAATGAAACTTATCCGAGCACTTACTGAGTACACTAGATTTATCCAAATGATGGCATTCCATTTACAATCGTCTCATTTCTTGCATGCCTTTTATACACAGAACTCTCTCCCCAATGGGCTCATTTGCATCTGAACTTGGAGTGCAGTTTGAAGCTTGCATGGAAGCACCACATGTCATTGACCCGGAATCACAGGTGCATTCTTGTTATATTTTCAGTTCTTTGCTTCCAGTCTGTGACCTCACCTGTTTTTGTATAAAGCTTTGGGCTGCAGTTGTTTCCACTGGTCCTGGAAATTGTCAATTGAATGCCAGCTATAGAACTGCTGATGGATTTGCCTTCCAGGTAGTTTACTGAAACCAGTTGTAAGTTTACTGTTTAAATTGCAACTCGATGACATTTTAGCATGCTCTAAAATGAAGGATGGACTAGGATTTACTTTGGAAGAAATATGCAAGATTGCACCAGGAGGAATTCTTGTTTTCTTTCCTAGCTACAAATTGTTGGAAAAGCTTCGTCGTCGCTGGACTCAGACAGGTCAATGGTCTCGCTTGAATGCTGAAAAGCCAGTGTTTGTTGGTATGGTCTTGGCAAATTATGTATTTATAGTGTGCTTTTCCTCGTGTTTTATGGTCTTCGTTAACATATTGTTAATTTTTATAATTTATTTGATGAGAGTACTTTTGTCTTATAGAACCAAGAGGAGCCACGGATGAATTTGAATCTCATCTTAGAGGTTATTATGATGCAATTCGTGGGAGTACAAAAGTAGTTCATGAGAAAAGTAGACTTGGTTCAAGGCGAGCCATTAAACAACCTTGCAGCAAGGTGTGCTCACAAAATGCTCCAAGAGGAGCTGCTTTCCTTGCAGTTTGCCGGGGCAAGGTGTGTTCTTCTATGTGGCATTACAGGGACTTGTTGCTTTATTAATGTTGGCCAAAGATTCTTCTTCTAGGAACTTTCTCTTCTAGCACCTGTTATTATTTTCAGAGGATGTAATATAAAAATTTTGAAGTTGCTTTCCTTTATTTAGCTCAATAAGTAACATGATTTTCATCATCTAATAATTAATCGAAATTGCATGTAAATAGGAAGTCTATATATTTTCACTTCTTTTTTTCTTATATCTCTGCTTGATTAATTATTTGGTTTCTTCTGCAGGTATCAGAAGGGATTGACTTCTCGGATGAAAATGCTAGAGTAGTTGTATCCTTCACGTTGCATTCAGCTATGGATGATGTTTACTTATAGATTATAATGATCAACCTCCTTTGATATTATTACTAACTAACCACTTGGGATAGGCTTATTATTATCTCGCCAAATAAGTGTTTGTGTCAACATTTAATTTCTTATGTGATTTTCATACTTTATGTTCCATAACCAAAAACTAGGTGGTGGTTGGTATCCCTTTTCCAAACAAGTAAGCACCGTGCGTCTCATTCCTAGATGCCTTGAATTATTCTTCATCACACTAATTAATTCAAACAATTCAGGAATGACATTCAGGTTATGTTGAAGAAGAAGTATAACGATACACACAGATCAACAAAGCATCTCCTTAGTGGGAGTGAATGGTATTGCCACCAAGCATTCCGTGCTTTAAATCAAGCTGCAGGTAGACATGGCCTTTTGTTGCGGATATTTTCTTAATCTTTCAAAGCTACCAAACCATTTTCAAATGCATTGGCAGTATTTCTGACTAGGGATGACAAAAAGATGCTCTTAGACATTCATAGTTGTCCGTTCTTAACCTATATTAGTTGTTGAATGTTCGTCTAGTTTCTTGTTAATTTACCATGTGAAATAATTATGTATGATCTTAGTCATAAATCTCAGTTGCCATCCTTCAAATACAAAGTAGTTTGGTCCAATTGGTACCCTTCATTATTGCTTATATATATGCCTGATTGGTTGGTTGGTTCACAGAAAAATTTGCATTGATGCTAAGCTAAGTTCTTTCACTTTTTAGGTCGCTGCATCAGGCACAGATTTGATTATGGAGCCATCATTTTTCTAGGTATGAGAATTCTACTCGGTATCTATTTCGTTTTCCAGTGACTTCATTCGGCCTGAATAAATGGACCCTTGCAACACAACTTGCGATTATATCTTGCAATCATGACTAATTTATGGCAAATGACGTATAGATCTCTAGGTGCCGCTTCAGCATTGTAGCCTCACACTTGTTTTCCTTTTGGTTGATGACTTTTTTCTGTATTCTTCGGTGGTGCAATGATAGTTTTCAATCAGGTGCAACTAATATCTGGGTTGCTTGTGCATATAGGATCATTATTATCTGTTAAATACTTGCAGGCACGATGCATTAGTATATTCCATGATCATGGCTCACGAGTGCCACTACCAGAAGAGAATTTTCCTTTGCTGGAAACCATACATAAACAATGCTATGTAGAATTATAGATAGCAATTTAAGTTGGGCTTTTCATTTATTGCCGAAATTTGTGACATATTTTAACTTGTTACTTGCAGGTTTTGGTTCATAGTGCCTTAGCATGCTGGTTGCACTTGTAGTTTGTTTTTCCTTTTTTTTTTTTTTTGATAATGTAGATGTTGAGCTCTGTCTAATTAATCTTAGAGGTAGATAGCCTTCTCTTGGTTCGTCTATCTAGTAAATCCGGAATACAGTTTATGTACACTTAGAAGTCAATCTACAGGATATTTGTCCTATTTGAAATTTGAACTCCGATCTTCTTATTGCTCGTCTGAATATTTTATTATTGCACCACACTCGTGGGGGTATCTATCTTTGCTTTCTAATCAGTAGGAAAGGTGGCAACCATGTCCCAGCTTAGATTTTGCGATAGTATTCTTTTGAGTAATGCTATTTTTGAGTTCAATAATGAGATGAAATTCAGTTGTCTGCCTCCAAAAAATTGAGATTAACATGGCTTCTTGTTATAATTGTCGTATTTACTTCGAGTCATCTCTATTGAATTATAGAAAAAGAGTTTACCAGCAAACTTATGGGTAAAGGAGCCGTGGACTTAATGGCTTTCATACATTGAGTATTCATGCTTTTACAGTTCTCCCTCCCCTCTTTTTCTTTAATCACTGTTTAAGAATGAGATACTGGAAATACCTCATGGCATTTTAGATTATTTATGCAAATCAGTATTTAAAGAATGCTAACTGGGGGCTTACATTTGAATGTTCTTGTAGATGAGCGATTCAAGGAGGAGCGAAACCTAATTTACATTTCAAAGTGGTTGAAGAACTCAATCAAGTATTTCAATAGCTTCGACGAATCCCTAGTAGGGTTGCAGAACTTTTTTGAATCTGCTCAGGTATTTCTAAGTGGGCATACACTTTATTTTTCTGCTAAGCATGAACTGCATTCTCAAGTTTGTACTCATTGTTTTTCAGCGGGAAAGTTTTGAATATACATTTGCTAAGACAGTAGGGTAAGCATACTCAAGCATTGCTATATTCCTAGCCTAACGTCTACATTGTCTCTTAACAGAAGCGGTTTGGTCCTGCGAGTAGCCATTCAAGAGTTGATGATGTTTCTCTGATAGAAAAGGAACCTGAGCAGAAATCAAATTTAAACCAAGGGATTCAAGTGCAGAAAACAAAGAAAGCCAAGGTCAACCCTCAGAATGCAAGAAAAATGAACAATCAGAATGGAGCAGTATCTGTAAAACTGACAAAATCATCCAGATTTGACAAGAAGGGTCCTTTTTCTCTGAAGGATCAAAGTCATAATGGAGTCGAAGCAACTAGTGAGACAATCATCAAATGCTTGAACCCTCCTACTGATTTTGTTGATTTAAGATCCAGTACCACAATTCAGTTCCAGTAATTCAACTTGCTCACAAAGCTAGTTCTATAAACCCAACATTTTTATTCCTTGTTTCTCATGCTATCGTTTGAATGTTATGCAGATGTTTGGAGACCATTTCTGCTAAATCATGCAAAGCCAAATTTCACCAGCCTTTAGCCACTGCAAATTCAATTGTAGGCGATCACAATGCTACTCCCAAAAGTTTTGAGGTCGAAATGATTCAGCAAATTGCAGGAAATTTTTCTCCCAAGATGACCTCTATTGGAAGCATATCTGACACTACCTGCACGCCAGCGCATTCTCTTGAAGATATTAAAGAAACAGATTCTTGCAACCCCGAAATGTCCTTAAACATGAGTGTAAACTCATACAATCAGAAAAGGAGAAGAATAGATTTGCAAATATCCGATTGCAATTTGATCGACTGTCTTAGTTCTGATACTGACTCTTTTTACCCAGTTGACTCTATTAGCAGCACATCAAGAGAAACTGATATGATACCTGAATCACCATGCTTGGATAACAGTTCAGTTAACCGACAACAAAAACCAAGGCAAGGAAAGTTCATTAGGAATGTAGCCGATACATTGACAAAGATGCTAGAATTAAGTTGTTTATTATGCAGAAGCTCACTAGGGTTGCATGAGAATGATTTTTTAGTGAACTGTTCATTGACTTCATCTTCCAAAGTGTATTTGGCATACGTTCTGAAGCATGGACCTCCAAAGGATAGTTGTTTCAAATGTCCTCCTACTGCACCAGAGAGAGATGTGCCTATTGTAGTCTGCGATAGTTCATCGATTGACCATCGCGTCTTTGACAATGGTTGCAAAGAAGCAGCTTCACATGGTATCTGGTCCGAAAAAGATAGTTGTGTATTCAAGTCTCTTATTTGCCCTTTTTGCACTATGCCAACGTGCTTAGGGGTGCAGATCATTGCAGCAGACGCATCCAATAGTCACTTGCTGAACAAGGTAATGTCGATATGATAGTATGTTACTCACAAGAGACTGCTTTTGCATCTAGACGAGCTAACTCATTCACTATTTTCCATGTAGGTCCTATTTTTTGCAGATCATTTGAATATAAATGACCAACAAAAATCAAAGAAAAAGGTTGGTCCATCAGTTTTCTTCATTTATTTTGGCTTTAATCAATGCAAGTAGCAGTTAATTTATTTTCAGTCCTAATGTTAGGTAATGAAACTTGAACATTGATATTTTGAATTGCAGAAAATTTTATAGGTTTCAAAAGGTGAATTCATGGAGTTTATGGTCTAACTATAGCATAGCACGTGATATGTAGTGACATAAGAAAGTATTAGGTAGAAAATCAAAAGAACTTCCTTTTTTATTCATATAGTCAAAAGAGCACACTCTTTTTTTATTTAATACCATAAATGCTCTTTTGTACGAAGCAACTTCAAGGGTTATTAAGCTGCCGGTTTATAAGTAGGCTACATGTTACTAAATCGGCTAGTCTCAGATTTTAAATCCATATGATTTAGATTAAATTTACTCGAGGGATAGATCATATGTGATTATATGTCGTGGCTTTGTGATCTCTTTTAAATTCCTCTCTACACGTGCTTTAAACTCATGAAAACAAAGTCATACAGAACTCCACAATTTTTTGTTCGATATATGTAACTCAAAACACATGGATTAGTTGGGAAAAACCAAAGACCACTTACTATTTCTCATTTGTTTTTGTTGTTTTTGGCTGCTTAGGATGTGATGCCTATTTGCCCAACTGTTCCTGGTAAAGAATCAGCATCATTTGAGATAGAGAAATATGCATATACTCTACTCTGCCCAAGCCTGCCCTCCCCAGCATGAGAAAACTAAAGGTTTGCAGTTTTGAAATGTTTTTTTTTTAGCTCGATTGTTTCTTCCACTTGCTGCGTGATAATCAACTATTATCTGATCTTAGCAGCTCAGTCTCCCCAAAAGAGTCGAGTGTTCTTTAGAGCGTCAGGACATTGATGGTGATAGCACCCAGGAATAGAGAGCTAAGCTTATACAGAACAATTTGTTCAGGGTTTTTTCGGTTAAAAAGAGCAAGGTGGAGATGAGATCAGGAGGAAACAACACAATGCATCCCATACCTTGATGTTTTCCAGAGCATCGAGAATGTTAATATAAGATACTTGTCAATGGCTAGCAATGGCGAACTGTACGGTTTGAACACTCAGATTATTGCAAGGTGGCGAAAGGATCAGAGGAAGTAATTTTCTTCTTGTCACATTTTCCACTGGATATATGTATCTCCTTTAAATGTGTTTTTTGTAAATATAAGATATCAGAAATTTCCATCCCATGAAGTTAAATGGAGTCACAAGGGAGTTTTGATTCAATTTTAAAATTATTATTGTATGATTTGAAAAAGTTTGAGTTTTGAAAATAACTTATAAAGCAAAATAACATTGCATGCAATAGATTTTTCTATTTAATCTTTACATTGATAAGAATTTCATATCCTTTTTAGTATTATTAATTAAATCTTTTTTGATTTTTCTCATTTAATATATATATATTAATATATTTATTATAATTTCACATACCAAAACTGGAAGGAATATATGGATTGGTGGATTTGAAGCCTTTAAAATATAAGCTAGACTCGGAGAGAAATATAATTTTCCCCAAGTAACAGAAAAATGGCAAGCATAACAGCAAACTACTCAAAAGGAATATCAAAATGACTTACAAGTCCGCACACACTGAATACAATGCCTCTAAGCTTGAATCACTCCACAGGTCTGATACCAGTAAATTATTGTTAGCGTTGTTAATGAACCCAATCTAATGGAATAACGAGGAGGCAGTTATGTTACATATTGTGTGACACCACTTTTCCAACACGAAATGTAACAGTAGCGATGGTTAGAGGGGTGAAATAATAACGATTTAAACAGAGATACCTTGATAATTTTGAAAATAGAAAGATAAACTCGAGTGAAATAAAATTGTTCTGCAGTTTTATAATCGCTTCACAAGGATGGGCATTGAAGTGTTGGGAAGCTTACTTGGTAGATCAGCCTCACTTTCTCCTAATAAATGACTTCACTGATTCGACAACCACCTGAATTCAGCATAAGAAACATCAAATTGTCTCACAACAAGAAGGCTATACATAGCAACCAATGCGATGCTAAAATTCCAACATGCTACCGCTTTTGTTGGTCCATTCTCAATTTTAGAGACATACGAATATGAAAAATGTGAAATTCACGAATCAAAATGCAACCTGAAGATCTCATCATCAACTTCCAATGCAAAAGGGAATTGCTAGTACAGAAATTTATGAATTTATATTGAAAAACTGTGACTGACTCCAAGAGAATAAGAAAAAAAGAAGTTGCATTCTTTAAGAAATAATGTCATGGAGATCAATTTAAGTAGTATTCATGTTTGAGATGCCATTATATAATAGATGTTGGGAAGAAAAACAAGCGAATCTGGAGCAGTTGTTACTGGCTAATGCAAAAGATGATTATTAACATGAGATAAGGAGATTAAGATCCCTTTTAAAGATTTTCCAATTCAAATAAAATTGCAATTTTTTTGAAAATATTTAATGAAATAAATAATCCTAACTGAAAACAAAACATATGAAATTAACCTTCTTCTACCAAGAATTTCCTAGACTCCTAGGACAGTTCAATTTAGAGACTTAAACATCTAAAAACTTTTAGAAAATAAATTCTCAATTTGTATTTCACCACATGCATTTTAGGATAAAAATCTTTCATTAGTAGATTTCTTACCCGGCCATCATAAGACAATGATGCAAATATCAAAGGTTCCCGTGTGCTCCATGCGAGACCTTCATATTTGGTACAAATAAGTAAACAAACTTGATTCTTTTTTACATACTAAGAACAGGCAAAAATGATAGTGAATTACCATAAACGCTATCTTCATAGTCAGTATATGAATTGATTAGTGAATTTTTCAACTGCACCGATGAGCCAAATAGACTGAGGAAAAAAGATACAAGAATTAGCCAACTGGCAAACAGCAGTTCAGTCAGTCGTATAGTTAAAATGGACCTTTCATTGGATAAATCTTCAGTGGCAGGAAGATGAGCCAACCACAAGTTGATGGTTGAATCTGTGCCGGCACTCTGGAAGAAATCATTGCCATTAGTGACTAGGAAAAGTGTGAAACTTACATGCATGAGCTAGAGAAGAGAGAGAGAGAGAGAGAGACCAAAATGAGTTCATCGTATTCCGGATTATGCCTGACCGCCCATGTCCTGCAAGAATGTGGAAGCCAGCTTTAGATATAAGCCTTATTTGGAATTTCAGATCTGATTATTCCTAGTAACATACATAAGTAAATCGTGCAATAGAATACAATAAGTACCAATGTGCATGACCAGGGAGTTCTTTTACAGGAAACTTGGGTCTTCTAAGATCCCATAGTCGAATGCCAGATGCATCTTCTGCAGTCACCTACAATGTCGACATGATCCGAGATTTAGAAAAACCAGCATACAATGAGAACTGATAATTTAGAGAGCAATCAATTGCTTGCATATAACGATAAAACTTTCTGAAGGCAAATATATTACAAGCTTAAATCATGAAAAAAAAAAGTGATCCATGGTTAACTATGTATGATAAGTTTCCTAATTCCAAATGGTTAACTGTGTCAGAATATGAAAGTGACGTTGATGAAATGTTAGATTTCTTTTAGAAACACTGGCATAAAACATACAGCAAACAGGAAAATTAGCCATTCTTAAAAAGAGACGAGCGGCAATGATCTGAATGTGCATAGGATAAAAGAGTTCACATCTTCGCAAATAAACTAGATAATTATCGGATGATGCAGAATGCCATTCCTTTGGCTAATTTTGGAGAAAGTAGAGCAGTACAACCAATAAGCATTTTTATGATGTACTAAATAATAGTAGATTCATAAGCACAGAAGAGATGTAAATCCTGATAAATTAGTTAAGGTTAAAGATAGAAGATCAATTATATAACCTCTTGATTGCTTCCTTCAAATCTAAATCTCCAACAAAGAAATGCAGAATTCATAGAATTAAATAAAAAGCTTCTCCAACAAACAAAAAGAACACGGGAGCAACTTTTTCTCATTAAAATTAATACTAACGTACTATCCCATACGATATTACAAAGAGAACTGGACTCACAAGAAGATGCTGCTTTTTTGGATTATAATCAATATCCCGAATGTGTGCTTGCTCAATAGAAGTAGTCTTCCTGGATAAGACAGTTACATCATTAAGACAACCCAAATCCTAACTTTGGAGGAAACAAGCTGCACAGAAATCTTTAGGAACAAATTTACTAGAGTACACACCTACTACAGGAAGTTAAACTTCCACCATCTTAAAGCATGCACAGAATAACAATTCATGATATTTTGATAAAGAGAACAACCGCTTGTGATAATTGGCATATAGAAGTTTCATAGGTAAAATTACTTATTAATAACACACAGGAGTAAAACCATATTCCCTCATGGTGTAAATCTAGCATTTTGTTCTACAAATAAGATCAGCAAAACCTGAATGTACACGCTGAAAGGAGAAGTTCAGCAGATGACACATAATTTCTTTTTTATTTTTTTGGAAAAACAACTTAAAATTGTGTATAAACCATCTAAAATACAGTAATGAATACATTGGGCATCAGTAGGTTAATGGAACATGTTTCTTTGCTGCATGTAACTTTGTATGAAGCATAACAATAATGAATTGAGAAGATGGTATACTTCATTGTCCGGAGATCCCAAAATTGTATTGATGAGTCAAATATACCAGCAAGAGCATTTCGATCATGAGGATCCCATGCACCACCTGATAGGTTTTGAAGCATACCAACAGATTCTTGTGATATCACCTATGTTTTCAGCAACATGTATAAGATTCAGCAAGTGTAAAGATGGCTACTGACCACCAACACATTGAATATTAAGAAATTAAATCATCTCGATGTTTTACTTTGTTTTGGCTAAATTATACTATTTATCATGATACATAATAAGGCAAAATAACATAACAAAGACATCCAAAATTTTATCTTAATGATATCCAAATGTATTTCAACCTACTAACTAGTAAACAAACAGTTTCCTCTTACATTTGAGATGATTTATTTATTTTACTTTCAAAAACAGGCTAATGGTAGTCTGTGTCATACTTGTTGCAAACCAAAATGGCTATATACTTTGAACAGTTTATTTTAGACATTTTTCAACAATTACCCTAAAAGTATAGGTGGGCCATGTAGAAAAGTCTCCTTATGATGCAGAGTTCATCGAAGGTAGTCATATTTGGAACAAATATTCAACAACTTAACATCCTTTCTTCTTGTTTGTGTATATTTTGGGCTTCACAATGCACTCTCACACACTAGGTAATGGAAAACAATCAGATAAGTTCCAACTAAGAAAAATTTCCATTTTCTCTAGGTGGGAGACTAGATCTAATTTTCCATGGCCAAGAACTTGGAAAGTTGTAGTATTCTATGCTAAAGCTAATACCTTAAACTATAAATCATGAGCCTGATGCTTCTGCAAAGCAAATCTAAATCTGGTTAAAGCATCAACATTATGACTTGACAAATAAATTTGTAAAGCTTCAGAATTGTCTTCTCATAATTTTTTTTCTATAAAACAAATTCCAAATGTCACTATCAGGTGAAATATATTAATATAAACCGAAAGCAATAGACAGCTATCGCATTGCAAGGTTTCTCTTCATATCACAAAGGAACCGAATAGTACATCCATTAGTCTTTCTAAAGATTATAAAAGGTTTTTTGAGGAGCTTACCTTGGCTATTTTATTTGATGAATCCATACTCCAAAGGAAAAGATTTCCTTCATCCATGCTTATTAATCTATCGTGCTTCCCAGATGGCCACCAAAGGATGCTGATAAGCATACCATTAAGGAGTCATAAAAAGGTGCTTGGAGCCAGAATATCTTCTTTTCTTTTAATATCAGAAATAACTGGATAACACAAACATGCCAAAGTGAGATTACCACTTGATCTTAAAAGAATGTTCATCAAGGGAGACCAACTGTTCAAGTTGTGGGGCATTCGAATGCCCATAGAGCTCAGGAATCTTCCAAACAGAGGCTCCATATGCTTCACCTTTAGTCCAATGCAAACTTCATTAGTTTTAAAGCATATAGGGCTTAAATCATATCACAGAAAAAGATCAATACCTTAAAAGTATTAGCATTACTGTGCTTCATTCCCATAAAAAAAAGCGCTCAAACTCAAATCGAAGGACAGATTATGATTTATGAGTTTAACTCATTCAGATACAACAAGAATGAGAGAAGTCCAAAACAAGATGAACAAGATAACAAATATTTCCAAAATAAAAGATAGCTCCTCGAGCAAATTTTCCCCTGAGGGAAACTCTTCAAGCAAACCAATATGTACTACCCCTTGTTTTGTATTTCACAAGATTAAGAATGATTCAAAAGTTAGATTTATGATGCAAGGCTAAAGCTCATGAATGAGTAAACCACACATTTATCCTTCCATTTCCTCTCAGAAAACAAATGTGTACTGTACACACTGGTTTACTAATCCTCCCAAAGTTTCTCACAGGGTTTTCTACCAGCCACATTAAACAAATTTCCTTTCTTTCCTTGCAAAAACAAATCACAGAACTGCATCGACACTAAATGTAAGGTTCAATCTAGCTTAGCTTACTAGAATCCAGCAACATTCACCTACTTACTATTCTACATTTCTTAAAAAGACACTGCCACACATTAGTTCACGATCAAGTTACTACGACTCCAAGTCATCGTTTACTTACCAGAAGTGAACACCGTAGAGAAAATCCTGGGATCGAATGGGCAAGATTTGAGATCCCAGATCTCGTTTGGGTGATAGAAGAGACCATCGCATATGAGCTGCGATCCCGACGGCGACAGTCGGATCAGATGCACCTAATAAACAAAAACACCGAAATCACCCACAAAATCATTAGATGGAGATCGACGGAGAGAGAGAGAGATAGATAGGAACCTCGTTTTCCTCTTTGAGGCTGAGAGTTCCGGCGAGGAAGCTGGTGTGGTCGACGTCAGCCTTGACGTCGGCGATGCATCGGGCCTAGGGAAGGAGTGGGGAGGAAGACGAATCAGGAGAGTTCCAAGGAAGAAACGAGTTGGAGTGGCTACCGCCGTTGCGACCTGGTACTTGAGCCCGCCGTAGACGATTCCGGTGGAGGCCCCCCGCATTGTGGCCCGAGTAAGGGAGATGGAGGCCGATCGCCGGCGCCGGTGAGGGTCCTGGCTCGATCGGCTCCGCCGGGGCCGCTCCGCAACGATCGAGTCGATGCGATGCGATGCGCGTCGAGGTGGAAACTGAGCATCGAGGTCTTCGAGCCACCGTAAATCGAAGCGCGGACTCTGATCGACGGCTATGATAGGATTAAGTAATTTCAAGTGAGGCCCCTGAATTTTGTTCAATTTAACTTTGAGACGCTTGAGGAAATGACCAAAATTTCGTTTGACACCCTCAAAAAGTTTAATTTCACCTCCATAAATTCTGCTCTACTTTATAATAATTTTTAAAAAAATTACACTACTTTAGCAAACTGTTCTAAAATAGAATAATTCAGACTCATAATTATTCTATTTCAAAGACATGCTATTCTAAAGATGTAAACTAAGGTATTTTAGAAATTCAATTATTATTTTAATATTTTTTAAAAGAATAATTTTCTGTCTTTTTGTTTTATAAATTTAAATTTCATCTTTGATAGAATGACTCACTAAACATTTATTAGTTTGATTGTGTTATTAGAATTTTTAGGTAGATTTTATTTTAAAAGTTGCAAAAAAGACATGATAAATTTGTCCAAAATTAAGTTTTTTTTTGCAATAAATTTGAAAAGTATTCATCTTCTTGTTGTCTTTTATATTAATGCTTGAAGAAAAGGCAAAATGAACCGAACTGAACCGTTGTGGAACGTGGAAAACCCTGTTTCCTGTCTTTGTCAAGACAGCGTGTCGTCCAGCGATCAGTTGCTGCGGCAGTTGATGAAACCAAAATCGATCTCGCATTTTTTACCGCAACCTCCTTCGGCGTCCGTCCGATCGGAACTCACTCCATCTAGACCGTCCGTCCATTTCTCCACCACCACCCCAGAGGCTCCGACTCCTTTTCCCGATCAGGTATATAAACGGCGGGAGCCATCGTGCGAAGGGCGAGAGCAGGAGAAGGAGAAAGGGAAGGCGAAGGCGAGACGACTTCACCTTGTCTCCCTCGATTCGCCATCGAAGTCTTCGTTTTCTCTTTCCTCCATCGCCCGAACGGTGCACCTTTTCTCTTTCTTCTCGATCGATTTGGTGCTCGAATCGCTCGTTCGTGAAGGCCGCCGATCGATTTAGGTTTGACAATTTTGGTTTCCCTGATTCAAATTCTTTAATCCATTAACATTTTAGATTTCTGGGTTGATCCAGCGCGATCGTTGCTTTACAGATATTGAAAATTCTTATCTGCGACTTTTGTGCATTTTATTTCTCTAATTCTTTGTTCTTCGTAAAACATTGGTTTGAGCCCCCTTCTCTGTGTGTTCCATAATGTTGCTGAACTTTGAAGCTACGAGTTTTGATTTGATTCACTTGTGCTTTTATCAATGTTAGGTCTGATGAGAAGTAATCATTGAGTAGTTGCTATACGCTCCTGTTTGATTTCGCGTCATCATGATGGGCTCCTTCCTTAATAGGGTTTTGATGTAAGCAAAGCCATTAAACCTAATAAAGTTAGGCAAGACAAGAGGATAAATTTCGATTTCTTACAACAGTTTTCCTGCGAAAAAATTACTACTTGCAGATTAGTTTTCGGCTATGCTTACCCTGCGTATCAGTGCTACAAGACTGTGGAATTGAACAAGCCTGAGATAGAGCAGCTGCGCTTCTGGTGTCAGTATTGGTCAGTCCATCTGATCTTAACTAAACCAGTAAATTCTTTGGTTTTGGTGTGAGTTTGGCAAAAGGATTATTGGCATTGGTGATTTTCAGGATTTTGGTTGCAGTATTAGCAGTATTGGAGAGCTTTGGTGATGTTTTCCTTTCTTGGTATCAACTTGTTTAGGGTTAATGCCTGTGATTTAGTTTCCTTTCAATTTAGGTTAATGAATCACTGTTTTTCTTTTCTTACATATCTGTTTGAAGGTTGCCGATGTACAGTGAAGGGAAATTGGCACTCTACATATTTTTGTGGTATCCAAAATTAAGAGTATGACATTTTTTGATTTCTTATATTTCTACCCTTTTCTGGTTTCCTCAGCTAATTTCATAAAGAGAAATTGTTTTAGGGAACAAATTATGTCTATGATACTTTCTTCAAGCCATATCTTACAAAGTATGAAAGCGAGATCGACCGCAATTTGCATGAACTGAGAGTAAGAGCTGCAGATATTATGCTGATGTACTGGCAAAAGGCTGCTATCTATGGTCGAACAAGTTTTTTCGAGGTCTTGAACTATGTTATCTTGATGGTACAAACATCAAGAACCCGCGTGCTTCAGGTAAGATGTATCGATCTAAGGTTACCTATATTTTTCTTTCTTAAACCGTATCAATGTCTAGATTTGCTTAGTATTGTTGTTATTCGTTGTAGCCTTCATTTGACCCTCGGTATGTTTCACTTTTGTTTGAATGTAATCTCTTTTGATTGATGGTAGAACGCAGAAGATGCTTGTGCCTAGAGAGTCCAAAAATAAAAATTGACCTATTTAAGTTTCAATTTCTTATAGTTCTTTTACTTTAAGAAAAACAATATCTCGAAGTTGGAAAGGAATTTGAATTTGAAGTTACTATCTTGTCTCTGATAAATTTTCGATAATTGACTCTTACAAGAGGCTCATTAGGATTACTAGCATCGATCTGTATCACTCTTTGCTCGGTCCTCTGCATAAACTTACATTCAAGTATGTGATTGCAGCAACCTCAGCAGCCACACCAACCAGAGCAAGCTCAACCAGCAAGTCCTCCATCGTTACCTGCAAGTCATCAAGAACCTCCACAAGATGCGAAAAAGCCATCCACCCCCATCAAGCAACGCATCCAAGAACATCCAAAAAGGTCAAGCAGTGTTCATCTCCGGTCATCTTCTCCGGCATCACCTTCTCATCAAGCTACAACATCCCTGCAAACACAACAGGAAAGAAAATTGTCACATAGCCCGGGCAAGAAACGCATAACCCTGAAACCAGTATCACCAGCTCAGCCACAAGGATCAGGCCATGAATCAGATGGCACGGAGACTAGAAACAAGCCACCTTCTCCACGAGAAGAAGCCGAAGATGACTTGAATCCGCCAGCAGATGAGTCTCGTATCGATGAAGCGATACATTCTTCTCGCAGTAGATTGAGGAAAAGAGGTTCTAATGCTGCTGCTACTGCAGTATCAGTCTAGTTGTTTCAGAGCTTTCAATTCTTAATTCCTTTTCCTTTTGCTGTTATTTTTCTTTTGTTGTGTGATTCATCTATGCGTTGATTTGTTGCTGGAGGATTGCAATATGATTGTTTTGTTCATAAACATGTAATTGTTGTTTTTGCTGTACATAAAGGCGGACTTTGACGATGTCTAACACTTCCTGATTGATGATTTAGTTTTGTTGGAAATTGTCGATGTTGATTCATAAGCCCGGTCAGTCAGCTCATCGATAAATCAGTAGCTCAAATCGTAGAGTTCGGTATAACAATGTAGATCTAGTGTTATAGATCTAGTCTTCTTTATATTTCAATGTACCCTTATCGGTATGCCATCACTTATTTATATCATCGATTGTTGAGTTATCTCTACATCTTTTTGGATAAGTTTATTTCTTCTATAAGAGTTTTAAAGTTAAGAAAAAGCTTACATTAGATTTTTTTCGTAAAATGATATTGTCTTGTCCTGTTTACAATTTATTGGTCAACGACTTAGGATTCAAAATAGTAGAGCTTCTCCAAGGTGAACCAAAATTAGAACCGTATTGACCCGTAGTGGGAATTGCCAATCTATTAAAAATCCAACATATTATGAGGTAGGGCGATCCATTATCTCGACCGTTTGTGAAATCTCCAATCAAACTCTTCTGATTTTCTTCTGTAAAAGATGGAATTCGCCACCCCAGCGGCTCCACACAATCAACTCCATGACCATATATGAGGAGGTAAATCGATAAATTATAGTTGACCACGACGGAGGAGAATATTATCTCGATTTTGCTAAGATAGAAAATAAGAAGGGATCACTAATAAGTGATCATTGTTCTATATGAATGTCAATCACCACATCAAATCCACCACAATAGAAATATAGAATCATCATTTGTCAATCACCACAAAAAGGCTTGTGTTTCCAACTAAGACTATTCAAAATTTTCACACCATACAATAGTTCATATATCATTTGCATAATCAAATAGGTTGATAAAGTAATTAAAACATAAAAAATTTAATAAAAAAATTTAGAAGAATTTTTTTTCAACTTATGAGTCAACTAAGTCCACCACGGACCAACTTGCACAAGTCGCAAGCTTAGATGGGTCGATCTGTCTTCAAATGAATTGATAAAACTTTAACCTAATCCGTTTAAATTGTTTGACGAAATAGATTAATCTAACGGATCTAATCTAAATTGATGGTTTTATCTAAGATGACATAGTCTTGGTCAATATTGCTACTCTAAAATAATACAATTTTAATCGAAATTATTCTCAAATAGTATAACTTTAATCAAAATTCTTCGAGAGTAAAAACAATATTTAAAATATTAAATTATGGATGGAGTGTTATTTGAATAAAATTTCGACTAGATATTCTTTTATCAATGTGAATAATTAAGGAAGACTTTTATTTTTAAAAAAAAGAAATTCATCTTTAAGTTCAAGTTTTTTTTAAAGTCTACCTATTTCGTCATTGTTTGCTCGCCATTCTGAAATGATAAGTTCTCGGTGCAAAATGCAAAATGCAAAATGCAAATGGCAAACAGATAATTTATCAAATTCTGAGGGTTAGCAATAAAAATAATACACTACGTCTACAGCTGGATACGAATGCCCATAAATCGCCGTCGAGCTGTGCTTCCGCTTCTTCCGACGCCGCCACCGCTTTGCATCGCTCCGCTGGCGATGGAGAGGAAGTTGACCCTCCTTCAGACCGTGATAACGGCGGGCGTCTTCTCTTCCCTCACTTTCTGGTGAGCCTTTGCGCTTATTCCATGAAGGTTTGCTTAGGGTTTGTGGGCTGGCTTCGTTCCTCACTTGGATTTCCTCAGGTACGGATTCATGTTCGGGAGGGAATCGGCTCGGAAGGAGCTTGGAGGCCTGATCGACGATCTCCGGCGCAGCAATGCCGCGGCCACGGCCTCGGACGACACGACGACGGACGCTCGGGATCAGAGGTCTCTCTGAGGTACTTTGGCCATGCCGGATTTGACTAGGATTGGCCCCTTTTCCCTTCATTTGAAGGAACAAGTGATGGTCGGAAGAAGAGTTCTTCTTGTTCAAGATTGAGTCTGGTGGAAAATGATTCTGATAAAAATTTGGATTTTTGTAGTTCTTAGTGTTTTTGAATTGCATTTTGGTATTAATATTTACTTATTTCACTGTTTTTCTCTGAAAGTTTGGAGAAATTTGGCGATCATATAGCAAAACCTAGTCTTGGCTTACAGGTTGCCTTGTGCTCTTCACATATCCATATGCAAATAACTTCATGTCTGAAGGATGCATGACTTCCCTATGTTTTTCACAGTAAGTTTGATATTTTTAATGTTTATCAAGTGAACTAGGTATTAATATCTTCATGTTTCTCTATTTACTCTGAAAGTTTGGAGTTATTTCCCAATCATATAGCAAAACCTAGTACTGCAGTATGTTCTTCACATATCTAAATGCAAATAACTTCATGTCTAAAGGATTGTTACTCTGTGTTCTCCACTGTAATTTTGATAGCTTTTAATGCTTTTTCAAGTGAATTTAGGTATTAATATTTTCATATTTCTCTATTTCCTCTGAAAGTTTGGAGCTATTTCGCAATTATACAGCAAAACCTAGTATTGTTTAACAGATTTCACATATCTAAATGCAAATATCTTCATTCTAAAGGATGGTTGCCTGACGTTATTCGCACTAATTTTGGTAGTTTTTACTGTTTTCTCAAGCGAAGGGATTAATATTTTCATGTTTCTCTATCTCCTTTGAAAGTTTTAGAGCTATTTCACGATCATACAGCAAAACCTAGTAAATCATTTAACAGATTGCCATATGTTCTTCACATTTCTAAATGCAAATAATTTCATGTTTAAAGGATGGCTGCCCTATGTTCTTCACAGTAATATTGGTAGTGTTCAATGTTTTTCCGAGTGAATTTAGGTATTAATATTTTCATGTTTCTCTATTTCCTCTGAAAGTTTGGAGCCATTTTGCCATCATGCAGCAAAACCTAGTAAATTGTTTAATAGGTTGCCATATGCTCTTCACATATCTAAATGCAAATAACTTCACGCCTAAAGGATGGTTGCCCTATGTTCGTCACAGTAAATTTGAAGTAGTTTTTAAATATTTTTGCAAGTGAATTTAGGTCTTAATATTTTCATATTTCCTTTGAAAGTTTAGAGTTATTTCCCAATAATGCAACAAAACAGGTTGCCATATGTTCTTCGCATATCTTAATGCAAGTAACTTCATGACCAAAGGATGGTTGCTCTATGTTCCTCACAGTAGTTTTGGTTGCTTTTAATGTTTTTCCCAGTGAATTTAGGTATTAATATTTTTATGTCTCTTTGTTTCTTCTGAAAGTTTGAGTCATTTCGCAATCATACAACAAAATCTAGTTTTACCTATCAGGTTGCCTTATGTTCTTCACATATTTATATACAAACAATGTCATAGTTAGTTCATATGATTGAGGTATCCTCACCAATTTGAGGATCATAGTTACCTTCGTGAGATAGAACAGTTACTCGTCGTCGATATGGTTTTTAGATGCCGAGTTCTGTTATCTAGAAATGAGAAAATGTTTAGATCCTTTTCATTTGAGTTAGTAATTGTCTTGACGAGTAGGCGATCAATCCACTAACGAGCACATTTGAAGGACCAATTAGGATTTTGCTTTAAGTTAGATTGGACTAGTTTTAGTGATAGAAAGAAAATAGTATTGGTTCACTCGAACTTCATACTCGCCTTGTTTCCATAACTTCATACTCGTTTCGTCTCCAAACTGCCTAGGGTTGGCTCGGCTGCTTTATAGAACACTTGGGTGCATCTTTCATTTTGTTCAAGGAGCCTGAAGCTATTAGTTTTGCTCTATAAGTTTTCACGAACGGAATGCTTGTTAAAATTAATTAAGAGTAAGTTAGTGAGCTCAAACTCCTCTTTACTCTGCTTTTGCTAAGAGTTTAGTTCATTTCAGTAAAAATGTGGAATCTACTACCTCAGCGGTTTCACATGGTCGATCCCACGATCATCTATGAGGAGGTAAATCGAGAAACTGTAGTTGGTCATGACGGAGGAGGGCATTGAAATTTGGTATCTCGATCGTAACCAACTCAATTATGTGCGGTCCATACCCCTTTAGAAATTGGTATCTCGATCGATCTGCGGTCCTCGGTAGGTTGTTGCCATGTCTTGCGCTTGCGTTTCACCATCTATACACGATACTTGCCTCGTGAAGGATCATAGCTTGTGAAATGATAATGTTATTTATGTGATATTTATTTCCTTATTCGCATTAGTTCCTTTGCGGAAACATGAATGTTATGACAAGTCATGGTTAGACCGTGTTCCTTTTTTTGTTAGTACAGAGAAATCATTCGAAACATGTGAAGTTTATCGCTAATCTAACAACCAAAGTTATGTAAAAGGACTAGAGCAAACCACCTAGAGATAAAAGATCTCTCTAAAGTGATTTAACTCGAACTATCTTAGTCTAAGTTATGCTTGTGAGTGTCATTCTATAGTGCTTTTCTTTTATCACAATAGAGCTACTAAATGGGTTTGACCACTTGTGGCTCGGTCAGACGCAACAAAACCGGAAAGAAAATGGGTTGAGTTAGGTCTAAGTCTAGTGGCGGGTCCATGCTAAGTGAAGGGGTCATGACTCATGATAGGTCGGGGTTGGCCGAGTTTTAGTGACAAGTTTTGATATAATTATTTTACATTATGCTATATATATCAGTCCCCAAAGCAATATAAATCACTGTTATATTATAAGTAATACACGATAATCATGATAACGGTCCACAAGAGCAATTTTGATGTATTATACATTAATTATGATAAATAATATTTTAATAGTATTTATGATGTCCGGCTTATTACGTTATGTCGGGTTACAAGGTTACAGATAACAGTAATTAAAAGCAGTGAATATATAACGGTCCGCAGAGCCATATATATCACCGTTTTATTAGCTACTGAACATCTGTCGAACGCAAACGACAAACCTTTCGCTAGCGAAATAAATGCCTTTTCCTCTCGACTCCGCCACCTCCCCGCCGCCGCCTCCGCCGCCTCCGCCGCCGCCTCCTCCGCCGCCGCCTCCGCCGCCTCCGCCGCCGCCTCCGCCGCCTCCGCCGCCGTTCTTTCCGATCCTAACCTCCGATATCTCCGGCGATCTGTCCCCTTCGCCCGCCTCCTCCTCTTTCAGCCCCAGTCTTCTCATCATCGCCGCAATCCTCGCCGCCGTCTGCCTCGCCTCCGCCGCCATCCACTTCCTCCTCCGCTTCCCCTACCGGCCTTCCTCTTCATCCGCCTCCTCCACCTCCTCCTCGCCGCCCCTCATTCGATCCACTTCCCAAGCCTCCGAATGCGCCGGATCTGGATCCGGGCCCTCCGCCGACTGCGCCGTCTGTCTCTCCCGCTTCCGCCCCGGCGACCAGCTCCGCCTCCTCCCAGCCTGCCGCCACGCCTTCCACTCCCCCTGCATCGACACCTGGCTCCGCTCCCCCGCCGCTTCCTGCCCCCTCTGCCGCTCCCCGGTCCACCTCCCTCCTCCTTCTCCTCCTCCTCCGCCGCCGCCGCCCATAGCGGAGGCCGAGAGGAGCCAGAGGGGGTGGCTGAAGGACTACGTCTTCCGGCTAGTTTCCCCCGACTCATCGCGCCGTTTCTCCACTAGGTGGACACGCCGCCTCGACGGCACCGCGAACCTGGACGCATCGGCCGGCGGCACCAGCGGCTCCCACCACGCCTTCCGATGGGCGACCGATCCGGTGGCAGTACCGTAAATAAAAGTAAGTACAGGGGTGATATCGTGCAGGTTTTCTCTGCTTTGGGGTCGCTCCAGGCGCCGAAGCTTCTTCCGGATTACTGCTGCCCAAAGAAAGGACATGGTACGCTGATTATTTACGATATTTTGCCACTGAGGCAGCTCAGCAGCGAAGTCGATGTGTTTCTATTTTTTAAATTAAATTATTATATATATATATATATATATAAAGAGTAAACCGTTACGTCGTGTCATGATCGAGAAAATATCACTACCCCCAAGGTTTGAAAATTAAATAATATTTTAATAAATTATAACTTATCTATTAATCATGTTTACTATCGAGGAGGAAAAGGAGTGTTCAATATTGGCATATCCGTGGATACTCTCCTTGTTTAATGGATCCTCAGAAGTGCTCTTGTTTACTATGACGGTTGGATTTGTGTATAATAATAATAGGTTGGATATTTGTAGTGTTTGAATATCAGGAACTACTCTCAATAAAATATATATTATGTATTAATGTTTAGTTTAATTTTGTTGTTATAAGAAGTCCTTTCATCTTAGCTTGATTACCATTAGACGCGGTCTTCCTTCTGCCTGAAATTACCTTGTTGAATGTTATTGCAGCAGTTTTAGCTAAGTTAAAACAAAATTGTTTCTATTGGAATAGTTTTGGTTGCTTTATGCTCTATTTACTTGCGTGGACGGATTGAAAAAAAAAGAAAAGTTTTTAGTACTGAAAAATTTTCGTTGTTGATGCGGGGTGTCGTAAAGAACTTGGTTTCTCCGGGATAAAAGTCAAGAGTCATGCGAAGGTTAAGGTCCGAGCCAATATGGTAAGATGGGTCAACATGAATCTAATCCCACCAGAGTAGGATATCTGTCACCTCGGACGCAGATTGTACTTCGAACTCAGCATGGGTTTAGTCTCAGGTTTGATCGGGCCCCCCGAAGTCATCTCGGCCACTCCAGTCATCTTGTCTTGGTTGTCTTGTCTCGGCCACTTCAGTTGCCTCTTCTCGGCAATTCTAGTTGTCTCGTCTCGACCATCCTAGTTGTCTTGTCTCGTTCTGTCTTGTTTCGACCACCCCAGTCGTTTCGTCTCGGCCATCCCAATCATTTCGTCTAGACCCGTCTTGTCTCGGCCATCCTAGTCGTCTTGTCTCGACCATCACAGTCGTCTCGTCTCGCCTGTCTCATCTTGGCCATCTTAGTCGTTTCGTCTTGTCCATCACAGTCGTCTCGTCTCAACCATCCTAGTCGTCTCGTCTCGGCCTATCTCATCTCGGCCATCTTAGCTGTCTCGTCTCGGTCTGTCTCATTTCGGCATCTCAGTCATCTAGTCTCGGTCATCTCGACCTCGAGTCTCGTCTTGACCACTCTGCCTCATCCTATGCTCCACTTTCAAGTCTTCGATAAATTGCTATCTTACATGGTCTGGTAAAGGGAATGTGAATATTCTCGTAGGACATGCAGCAATTCATGGATGTATAGACAGTTACGAGGTTGTCAGACCTAGTCCCTTTGAATATCTCTTTTTCTGCACATAAGAAAATAACTGTCGAATCTGGTCTCCTTTGCAGGATGCTATAAGGGTTCTATCTCGTCCAACGTGGAGATGCCGAGAGCAAGCTATAAAAGGCTTAGTCCACAGAAAACGCTGCTAGTATTATCTTCTTTCCTCGTCTTTTTCGGAACTCTAACACTTGAACATCGGAGTGGTTTGTCGGAATTTTTTAGCACCAGTCTAACCTCTCTTTGAAATGTATTTTAGGTCTTGATCGTTTTCTGCATCTTAACTCATTATATTCAAGTGGTCATCTATGTCGGATTGCTGATTAGTGACTTGGCCATTCACAGTATTCGGAACCGTTGTTATTTCATGAAGAAGGATGAAACTCATTCTTTTTATTGTTTACTTATCATCAAATACGATGAATTTGTGAATCCATCCAATTCCAAGGATCACTTTTTAGATTTTTTTAATCCACTCAAATCGGACGGAAAGCTTTCCTCTGTTTGATCTCCACCATCTTTAGCCGCCGCCGCCGCCGCTGCTTCTGCACTTTTTTGGTTTGAGTGACTGTCAGTTTTCAATTCTCAACAAAGAGCACCATCGTCGTCTTCCTAATCTACGGCGACAACCTACTACATGAACAATCCATCGAACCCACCGACTACAACGATTCCGGTCATCATCCGCCCAAATCTGCAACAAAGTTTTATGTTGCTTTCCTGTCCATCCAAGCCCATGACAGCAACTTCTTTGTCGGTTCCTAGAGGCGGAGACGAGCATGAGCTCGGCGAGCAATAGTTGTCGGCCGTCGCCGCCGCTTCTGCACTAGCTACTCTTAAGAAGAAGTGAAATCAAGTTGAAAATCCGAGTAACTCATCTATCTTCTTATTTTGTTTCGAGTATATTCAGTGTTTCTTGAGGATGTTGATCGACTGCGACGACGATCGAATCGTCACATCCGGATGCTGAGGTAATCGTGCAGTCGTCGAAGACGTTGCTGGCGACGAACTGGTCCATCTGCGAGTTGTGCGGCAAGGGGTTCCAGCAGGAGCAGAATCTACAGCTGCATTGGCTGGGGCACAACTTCCAAATTTGTGGCTCGCAAGGCGGCCCGCCTTTCGGCCCCCTTTCGACCTTTCGCCGGCGACGTCGACGAGGACGAAGATGCCCAGGGAACCGACGTGCGCGAAAGGCTTCGCCCGCCTTTGTCGTGCGTCCAGGTGATCCTCTCCGACGACTCCCTTCATCATTTTTTTCCCTTTTCTTCTGTTCATCATTGTTTTTCTTCCTTTTCCCTTTTCCTCGGCAGGATTTCCGTGGGATTTGTTTCTCTCCTTTTCTTTCTCTTCTTCTCTTCCTTCATTGGAAACATTTTTGCCGCCCCCACGGGCGGGGTCAGCTGGTCAGGACATGGGTGCTTGCAGCATGAGGTGGGCGGTTCGAGGGCTCATGGTTGCATTTGCGATAACATCAATCTGTGCCATGTTTCCAAATCCCTCGGCCACCATGCCCTGGTCAGTCCCGCATTCACCGTGATTTACCTCTCCACAGATGGTCGGGGGGCCGATCGTGTGGGGCCGCTAGGTTGGCGGATTCCAACCTTTTGCAGCATGGAAACATTTTTGCCCGCAGGGATTGGAATTTCCCTCCTCGATCCGAAGAAAATACAGCATTGAGTAGTTTTAATAAGATTGTTTGACCTTGTAGCGATTTTAGTTAAAAAAATTTTAATTATAAAGGATCTTTTGACTAAATTAGATCACTTTTGATAGAATCGAAATAGTTTTAACTTCTCCGCGAAACCAAGATAATATCTTCTTTCATCATAGTCAATTGTAGTTTCTCGATTTACCTCCTTTCAGATAATCGTGGGACCGACCGTGTAGGATCACTAGGGTGGCAGATTTCACCTTTTACAAAAAAATAGTTTTAAAGCGAGGCAATATCTTCTCTGTAGTGATTAATTAGACTTTTTCAATTTATTTTTTTTATATATATATAAATGGTCGTGTGTTAATCATGTAGAACCGCTAGGATAGCGAATTGCATCTTTTACTACTAAAGATTTCTCATAAATAATCCTCCTCGATCCGAAGAAAATACAGCATTGAGTAGTTTTAATAAGATTGTTTGACCTTGTAGCGATTTTAGTTAAAAAAATTTTAATTATAAAGGATCTTTTGACTAAATTAGATCACTTTTGATAGAATCGAAATAGTTTTAACTTCTCCGCGAAACCAAGATAATATCTTCTTTCATCATAGTCAATTGTAGTTTCTCGATTTACCTCCTTTCAGATAATCGTGGGACCGACCGTGTAGGATCACTAGGGTGGCAGATTTCACCTTTTACAAAAAAATAGTTTTAAAGCGAGGCAATATCTTCTCTGTAGTGATTAATTAGACTTTTTCAATTTATTTTTTTTATATATATATAAATGGTCGTGTGTTAATCATGTAGAACCGCTAGGATAGCGAATTGCATCTTTTACTACTAAAGATTTCTCATAAATAATCCTCCTCGATCCGAAGAAAATACAGCATTGAGTAGTTTTAATAAGATTGTTTGACCTTGTAGCGATTTTAGTTAAAAAAATTTTAATTATAAAGGATCTTTTGACTAAATTAGATCACTTTTGATAGAATCGAAATAGTTTTAACTTCTCCGCGAAACCAAGATAATATCTTCTTTCATCATAGTCAATTGTAGTTTCTCGATTTACCTCCTTTCAGATAATCGTGGGACCGACCGTGTAGGATCACTAGGGTGGCAGATTTCACCTTTTACAAAAAAATAGTTTTAAAGCGAGGCAATATCTTCTCTGTAGTGATTAATTAGACTTTTTCAATTTATTTTTTTTATATATATATAAATGGTTGTGTGTTAATCATGTAGAACCGCTAGGATAGCGAATTGCATCTTTTACTACTAAAGATTTCTCATAAATAATCGTAGGATTAATTGTATAGAATCGTTGATAACGGATTCTATCTTTTACCGTTGAAGAAATAATTTTAACTATGTCTGATTAATTTATATGAGTTTATTATGTTACACATTGGGAAAAGATGTGCTATTTAAAATAGGTTGTTATAATAAAAATAAAAGGATGTCCCTTTTATTTTTATATAATTTTTTTAATTGCTTTTGCTAGTGGCTTAAATTTGATTATGTATAATATCCTCCATCCTATTAATTGCCACAAAACAAATATCAGATTGGAAACATAACAAGATAAATACCTATTCTCCCTTGGTCGCCCTTGTTTGCCCTTGTTTTATGTTTACTTTTGTCATAATGGTTTTACCTTTCATGTCTAATACGATTCGAAATATAACAATTGACGTGTCTATCCTCTTTTTAATAGTAATGTAGCTTAATTAATTGAGGGCGATCTTATTGAAGATACTTTCTCTCATGACATGATCAACTTTACATAGATTAATAAGCATCAAAGAACTTATCGAGAATTATCATGGAATTATGTATGATAAAATAAAAAAAGAAATAACAACAAACAAAAGAGAGAGAATCTCTTCTCAAAGAGTATATATTTGATATTTATAAGTGCAAGAGGATAACATACAGAAGGAAAACATGAGAAAGTGAGAAAGAGATCATGGGAAAGTAATGATCGTAACTCATGGTTGCTTGTGGTCGGTCGAGCCCGACTAAAAGAGCTTAGCCAGCTCAAAGGGTTTACCCTTGTGACTAGACTTGAACTCTAAATCCTAAATCCTAAGGATGATCCAAATAATGATGACATAATTTAGCAAGATGCCCGTAGGCATGTCTTACTAATCTAGAGTGAGGCTGATACTGATGGTAACATAAGTCACTGATGGTAACATAAGTCTTCCTTCAAGTCAAGTTAAGGAGTTCGTGTTAAGTATTAAAAAAATTATACTTCCTTATTTCTCCTCTCTTATTTCTCTTTCCCTTCTTCTCCTTCATTCTTCCTTTTTCTCTTCTCCAACAGTAAAAAAAAAAAAAAAAGAAGAATCTCAACAGCTCTCTCCCCTTCTTCTCAAGCGCAAGGACTCATCTTCTTATCCTTTCTCTTCATCAGCGATCAAGGAAAACACAACAGTTATTGTCGCTGCCGCTGTTCTCTTCCGGCAACAAGGGCAGCGACCATTTCCCCCCTTCTTTTGTTGGTTTTCCAACCAACCCTAGCCATCGGAGCCTCTGCCAGAGTTAGTCGGCGCCACCAGCAAAAAGGGAAAAGGTCCCCCTTTTCTGTCTCTTTATTGTTTCAGCAGTTTCCTTATCATTCCTTTCATTTGCTTTTGGGTTCTGAAAATAACACCAACAACAAATTTTTTCCCCTATTTACAGCACATGATTAAGCCAACATCAATCCCTTTTCTTACTTCGTCTCATTTCCCATAGTAAGGGTAGCTTCAAAAGAAATTGTAAGGTATATTTTGATTTGTTTTTACGATTTGTAGTTAGGATGATTATTTAGATTGGAACGGAGGACTCAAGTAGGAATGTTAAATAGTACGAGAAAGCGAGATAAAAAAAATGATCTTTTGACTTCAAATATAATGTTCAGTTTCTACTACAAGAATAATCATGATTATTTCATCGCTAATCAACGATGTTAACTATTGATTAGTGACTAAATTTTCTTGTCTTTAATTTTTCGATCGCTGACATCATTTAGCAACTGAATTAAATTTCTCACTAATTAGCGACGAAAAATATAATTTTATCATCAAATTTAACAACGGTAATTTAGATTTGTCACTAAAGTTAGCAACTGATATTTAATATTAGTCTCTAATTGACGATGAAAATTTAATTTCGTCGTTAAATGACGTCAGTGATCGAAAAATTAGAGATAAAAAAATTTCGTCACTAATCAATTGTTAATGTACCGATTAGCGATGGAATAATAATTATTCTTGTAGTAAAAATTAAACATTATCTATGATTTGAAGTCGAAGGATCATTTTTTGCCTTCTAATTTTATAAGCGCATACACTTTTTTGATATATATATATATATAGTGTGTGTTAGTTGGATTCAGCCTTATCTAGAGTCGTTCTATCTTAATCTGGTTTGTTTTATTTTTGTTTTGTTGTATTTATGTTTTGTTTCATATGCCATTTTATTGTCTAGGAAACATATGATATATATGCAGTTGATGAATTTTCTGATTATTCGATTTAGATAGTTATTGAGTGGGATGCCTCTTGGTGTACAAGGATGACACCCCTTGCAGCCTGACAGTTGGAGCATGTGAGACTCGATTAGAGTGTTGAGGACAATAGAATGCTAAAGTGGGCTCAAGTAGTTGGGTTGATAAGATATAATTAAAGAGAGATGGAGGAAAGCTTTCCTTGATAGTGGAATCGAAAAGTGAAAAGGGTTACGACGTAGCAGACTTGCAGAAGAGGGCAAGGGTTCGAATCCTGGCGAAGCCAGGCAATACCCTCCTGCGTCGTGACCAATTGCAGTTTCTCGATTTACCTCCTCACAGATGGTCGTGGGGCCGACCGTGTGGGGCCGCTAAGGTGGCGGATCCACCTTTTTGCAGAAGAATCGACTCCTTTCGAGAAGAGGGGCAGGGGAGACTCAATCTATGACTGAGTCAAGTCAGATCGGGAAAGACAATCCGAGTCAATCCCTTTTGAGAAGGGGAAGGCTCAATCCACGACTGAGCTAGAAGACCCAATCCATGACCAAGTCAAGTTGAGAGAGGAAATCTGAGTCAATTTTTGAGAAGAGGGAGGCTCGATCCACGATCGAGTCAAGTTGGAAGCGATGATCTGAGTTGACTCCTTTCGAGGAGGGAGGCTGTAACACCCGTATTATTTTCCTCATTTTTAGGATTTTTAATTTGATTTAAAATTATAATAAAGGTCTTTTAGTTAAATGATAGAAGGGGGTTTTGATAAAATAAAATAGATAAAAAGGTTTGTCTCGTGAAGACGAATCCAACAAAATTGGTTTGGATCAAATCGGAGGTCGTTTAGTTAGTGAACCACGCGAACCAAAATTGAACCCGGTTCGCTACAGTAACGGATTCAATTGTTTTAATTGGGTTTAGCCGGTGGTTTGGTGGTTTAGATTTAATCGGGTTTGGGTTTACTGTGCATTCCTTATTAAAAATACGCGTGAGTTTCTGTTCACCGCGCCCGCGCCCGCAGACCGCGCCCGGCCCGCCGTCGCCCGCGTCCGCCGGCGGAAAACCCGGAACGGAGAAGGCTTTAAAGGCGGGCCGAACCCTAGCCGACCCCCAGCTCGACCAGCGCCGCCGTCCCCTGCAGACCGCAACCCTCCGCCGTCCCCTGTTGCGAGGAAACGCCGCCAGACGCCCTGCCGGCCCTCGGCCGCGTGACGCCCGATCGCCGCTGACGCCTGCCGCCCTGTCACCGCACCCTTCGACGCCTGCTTGCGTGGAAAGCTCTGCGCCCGCTGCACCTTCAGCTGCCGCCTTCGTCGTCTGCATCAGAGCAAACCCGAAACCAGTGCCGCCCCTCTGTTTTCCTTCATCCCCTGCTCAACGCCGCCGTGGGCCAGCTACCGCCGCTCGCTCGGCTGTGACCGGACGGACTAGCACCGCCGGTCACCTGCGACTGACGACGCCAGCGCCGTCGACCGCCGATCGTCGCTTGCCATTGCCGATCGAACTCCACCCGAACGCCAGCCACGGAACGGGTAAACAGTAATTTTATAAAGATGATTAATGATTAATTTATTTAATTGGTTAATTAATTGGTTAATTAATTAGTTAAAGGGGTAATTAGGAATTAGTTGATAATTATAGTTTAATCAGAAATTTATTTATTGGTTAAGAATTAATTAATTAGTTTTGTCATTAATTGGTTATTAAGTAAAGTTAATTGATTAATTAGTCTAATAACAATTATATAGTTAATTGTTAAGTTAGCTAATTAATTAGTTAGGATTAATGGATTTAATTGGATTAGGTTGTGGTTAGGTTAAATTCGGGTAAGATTCGATTGGGGTTTATTCTAGTGTAAAATTTATAGGATATGTTATTTAGAGGATGTTTTGTTGCAGGACTTTTGACTCGTGGATCTAGTAGTATTTAGAGATTCGTATTGTGACGATTCATCAATAAGGTAAGTACATCTCTCACCTGCAGTATGAGTTGCTCCGTTGTTTTCTTTATTCTGTCCATAGTATGTAGAGCATGCATAAAGTATTATTTCCATGACATCATTTTATGTTAAAGCATGTGTAAATTGTTTCTTTCCAAATTGCATGATATAAGAAGTATAAGAAAAGTATTTTACTTTAGACAGGCGGGTATCGGGCGCAAGGCCCACGGGCACAAGGCCCATAAGAAAAGGAATTCTGGGCACAAGGCTCACAAAGAATTCTGGGCACAAGGCCCATAAGAAAAGGAATTCTGGGCACAAGGCCCACAAAGAATTCCGGGCACAAGGCCCACAAGAAATTTAAGTGATACCTCGCTGGGCCCAAAGAAGGATGTTTATTTATTTTCACTTATATATAGTATAAGTTTTCCCATATCATTTACCAGCATTTTCTTTCATATAATAGCATATGTTATTACGAAGTTTTATATGGTTTTTGTGAGTTAGATGATGTACTTACTAAGCGTTGCTTATAGTTTGCATTTCCTCATACTGCAGATAAATAAAAGGAAAAATTTTAGGAAAGAGGAGGCAGCTGGAAAACTGTTTGATGTGTGGTGTCGGCGGAACCGCGGAATAAGATCAAGAAATTAAATAAATATTTATTTTATTACAAAAAAATTATTTATTTCTTTTGCTTCCGCATGTTAAACAGAAAAAGAAAAGTTATTTGAGTTATTTTATTTAATAAGAAAAAGTTAAGGAAAGTTTAAAGTACGTAACGTCTCCCTATTAGTATAAGAAAGAGGGGGGGGGGGGGGGGGGGGGGGGCGTTACAGAGGCTCAATCCATGATCGAGTCAAGTCTGGAGAGATAATCTGAGTCGATCCACTAATACCAAGGGGGAGTCAGTTCGATCCACAACTTGCTCTAGTGGAGAGAGGTAGATCGAATCGATCCCTTGTAAAGGGGAAGTAAGTGATCTCTCCCAACCTAATCAGGTCCTAGGGTAAACAATGAGTCGATCGTGAGATGGTGGGGCAATCTACAACAGTCTTCGAAAGTAAATAAGTATCAAACATGATATAAGAAAATAAACATAAAATTGATAAATTGATAAATCCATATAAGCAATCCTTAAAAGATTGTGCAAATGCTAATAGAGCGTGATCATCCGATCAGACGCAACGTCAGAGAGCGGAATAAGATAATACCCTAGGAATTGAGCCTCCTATGACCGAGAGCGTGATGGCGGTGATAGCAGCGTTGGCGACGATGATCCGGCTCATCAGTTAGGCAGAGGTGCCGTTGCCGGGGGACAACGGTTAGACCAGCACAACAGGCAAGCTCGCTGAGATCGTGAAGGACAAGGCGGTGAGTGGAATGGAAGACGGTGGAGTGGGCGGAGACGAGGCTGAGGTTCCCAATGTTGGAGCCGCGGTCGACCGACAGGAGGTGGTAGGGGAAGGGACTGTTGTTCCTGGTAGCTGGGAGGACGTAAATTGATATGGATCGTCGAGATAGTGTTCAATACTATCTTCGTGATATTGTTCTGCTATAGGTGTTTACGAATAACAGTAATTTGTTTTCAAGATACAACGATGACGTTTCAGAATAGTAATAGCATTTCAAATTTCGAGATCAACGAATCTTCTCGTAGATTTTTTGAACTCTGAATGTACAAGATGAGAGTAGAATCGATGAATTTGATGAGAGTAGAATCGATGAATTTAATGATTTTTCTAACTTTGGGATCTATTTATACGATGATGCGTATGTGTGAAGTACAAAGCAGGGACGGGGGCAAGGCGACAAGGTGGCACGGCAAGGGTCGTGGGCAGGGGCCTCGGGGAAGAGGCTCCCCGCCCCAATAGCGATCGGCGAGCGAAGAAACAAGGCGGCGACCATGGTAGCCACTTAGGGATCGAGCCCCTTGGAACCTCTTCACCTCCGCGTTCGACGAGACACATCCAGGCCGTCTGTCATGGGGTTGGAAGGCCCAGCGGTTGCCGTGCGCCGCCGCGTTCCCGGCCCATTTTTGTGCCTCCGCAGCCAGGTACTCGAGAGCGTCGGCGACGCTAGGGTTTTGGATCATGGCCTTGTAGATTTGAAGCTGCCGCTTCTTCTCGACGCGTACGAATGGTTAATGTTCCTTCGCCGGGAAGAAAATTCACGTGGGGATTATTCCCTGGCGTAAGAAGCTAGTGGGGTGACTTAACGCTTTCGGCGCTATGACGATTAATTATCCCCGGCTTTTAGTGGGCAGACATTACTTGGCCACATCGGGATGGACCATTTAGATGGGTCCTACTGGTTTAGAATAGGTCTCTAAAGCGCGTCAAGTCCAATTAAATTGTGAAATGTTTAAATTTATTCGATAAGATAGTTATAGGAAATCTAAGTATAAAATGAAAATGAATGTAACTAATGGAATGATTATTTAAATTTTATTTATTTTTTTATAATTTTGGATTTAATTCGTTTAGATATTATTAGGTTTTCAATTCAATTTTAAAAAAATTATTTTAAATTTATTTAGTTAATTATTGAATTGAAAAAAAAATTTATTAATGAATATTATAAATGTTCTACCTAAATATCATGACATTTTGATTAAGTAGGAAAAGAATAGCATTGATTTAGTATCATTTCTTCACTTTTGGGCCATAGTTAAGTTGATTCGAATCCTGACGAAGTCAGGTAATATCCTCCTGCGTCGTAACCAATTGCAGTGTGGGATCGACTGTGTGAGACCGCTAAGGTGACGGATTCACAATGATAATATATTTTACTCAATTATGGTGCATTATAAGTATTGAATCGCTTTGAGGCTACAATGCAATGATAATATATTTTACTCAATTATGGTGCATTATAAGATTAATTTCTTTTAAGATAATCTTGAAATGTTGATTAAAAAATGATGTTTGGTTTATGTTCTTGGTTTATTTTGATGATCAATAAAAAAAATTTTACAAGATTAAATTAATCATTTTTAAAATTAATTGATTCAAAAAATCAAATTCCAACCTATATATATATATATATTAGATTAAGATATAAAAATTATTAAAAAATGTGCCATGTCTCAAAAGAAAAAAGCTGCCGCGTGAACTTTTTTACTATAAAAAATAAAACTTTGGGAATCTTTTCGGAAAAAAGGGAAACACTATGCATGATGAATTTTCTAATGTTTGGACCATTTTGCAAAAAAAGGAAAATAAATAAAGAAATAAAGAAACAAAGAAATAATGAAAAAAAGAATCATGCTCACTTGCTCAGTGAATTTCTTTTTATAATTTTTGAAAAAGCAAAAAAAAAAAAAAAAAAAAAATTGATGAAGTGATCTGGTCCCTACATAAAGGACACGCGCTTTCGTACCACGCGATTCTAGCCGTCGGTTGCGAACCTTTTTCTCACCCCTTCGCCGATCGCCCACCCGCTCCTTTTAAACTCGGGGGATTCCGCGGTCGTTGACGGCGGAAACGCGCAATGGCCGGCGTCGGCGATTCCTCCGGCGGCGATGGTGCCGGTGGTGCGCCCACGGACCCCTCATTTGGTCTCCACGTTCTTCGCCACCCGGCTCTGGCCGATCCGCCCGCTCCGCCGCCCGCCAATCCCCCTCTCAGCTTTCATTTACTCTTGCACAAGCTCATACCTCTTCCGTATCATGAGGCTCCTGTAGAGGATCCTCGTCCTCCGCCTCCTCCGCCTCAGAATCCTCGCGCGGTGGAGGTTGAGGAGCGCCCGGCTTTTAGGGTGCCGATACCTCATGATTTGCCGCCCGGCCCTTGGGAGCCTGAAGATATTCTTCCTCCTCGGCCTCCGAATGACGATTCCCAGAAATGGGAAGAATACGGAAAGGGTTTTGATGATCGGAATGACTCATCGGTAAGTGCTCCTACTGTTCGTCGTCCGTCGCAGCCGAAGAGAAACGAAAAGGCTTCGAGGAATTCGCAGTATTCATTACGGAAGCAGAGGCTGCGAGGCAATAGACTCCCTGGATATGGGAATGACACTCCTGCTGATAACCCTAGGTCGGACCTTTCGCACGGTTATCCAAAAATTAATGCCGGTGACGGTCCTTCTGGGCGTGGACGCCAGCACAAAACGTATGAAACTGGAGATCAGTATCAGAGGAAGCACATGGATCTAGGGCATTCCCCTCATGCACTGTGCTGGAAACCAAAGACGACTGAGCAGAGGCAACCACAAGGCTTGGTGGAGAAGAAAAAGGCAAAGGCAGAGTGGGTTGCAGTGTCTAGGAAGCAATGCGTGAATAGGAATTCAGAAACAAGCAGGCGCAGCCAACAAGAACTGGCAGATGATGGATGGCAAACAGTTTGTGGCAATGATCCTGATCAGATTGAATTTGCTTCAAATTTCGACAAACTTAAGATTGAGGAATCAGTTGTGGATCTCAAACCTCCCAAGGATTTTGAGGATGGGAACTCATCTGGATATGAACTTGTGAGTGGAGAAGAGAAAGAAAACCTTTCTTCTGAAGTTGGTGGTGCTAGTCAAGAGGATATCTTGGCCAATGGACATACTGATTCTGTGATACTTCAGGGAGACGCAGCTCAAACCCACATAAAGAGACGTCTTCCAACTCCATTGGCTGAGGTATGTAATCTTTGATTAACAATAAATATGATCCCATCGCAATCTTATACATTTCTCTAAAACTTTAATTTTCTCACATGATATTTTTTTCCCACAATTTCTTGTTTGAATATTGCATCCCATAAGATCTGAATGTTTTGCATTTAATAACAAACTTTAGAGAAACACCCTTGCATCATGTACCAAGAGGTCCATCTCTCCAAGATTACAAAAAAAGAAAAAACACCATCTACACAAATGACCTTCAAACCGAAGCATAACCACTTTTAAGCAGTGTTAATTTGAATATTGATGTTCTACTGATATCTGTGTGTGATGGATATGAATATTAATTGTGAAAATGGTCTTGCTATTTCCAAGCTTTTCTTAATGGGTATGATCGACTTGCTATCATGTCTGCCTTTTAAGATCTATGACAAATTCTTTGCTTGACTTTGGATGAAAACATGGAGGTTTGTGCTAGCGATTTTAGTGGCATGCTCACAGAATCAATTCCTAAACACTTGATTCTGTTCTTATATTCATTCCCTTGGTCCTTAATTTTATTCAACAAAATCCCTGGGCATAAAAACTTTCATGTTAGAATATGTAAAAGAAAATAATATCTCATACTGTCATCAAAAGGTTTAAGTTTAAGTTTAAGTTTAAATTTTATCTAGTGCTATAGCCCATTCACCTCACTTTATTTCATCTGCAGTTTGATGGATCAAAGCCTCCTAGAAGGCAGCAAATATCAAGACATGGGCAGAAACATAGAGGCATTGAATGTCGCCCTGACATAGAAACTTTGTTACCTGGGTTGGTTTTAGTTTATGAGTCTTTACTACCATCAGACGATGAAAAAGAGATGAAAAATCTATTACTGAAATCACTAACAGTAATAATCAACAAAGAGTGGCCCAATGTGAAGTTACATCTCTATGGATCTTGTGCTAATTCTTTTGGGTTCTCAAACAGTGATGTTGATATTTGCCTTTCAATTGACGAATGTGCTATGGGCAAGCATGATATGTTGTTGAAACTGGCAGATCTGTTGCAATCAGAAAATTATCAAAATGTAGAGGTATGAGGAGATCTAATTGTTTATTCTATGTGCTTTAAATTTCAGATCTAGTAAATTAACTTTTCGACTATTTGTGTATTGGAAATTTTCAACTTTTAGCATTTCTCATACTGTTACACGAAAGAATTTATCACTATTTGGTCAGTAAAGATGGATTCTTTCCTTGTTTAACCAAGTTTATTTTACATATCTAAAGAATCCATCTGTGAGACAAATATGGATTGCACTGGGATTATACATGTTTATGATATATTTGTTTTATTTTCATAAATATATTTGATTTCTAGTTCATATTGTGTAGTAAACTATATTGCATGGTTATTTTTGGGATTTGAACAGTTAATGAATTTGACAGTTCAACGATTCACGATGCTGGTGGTTAATGAATTAGTCAATTAGCAAGTTTTGTTCACGATGAGTGTAACTAGGTTCATCATCCATTCGTGAATAGATATATCAATTGAATGAATTTGTAATTTTAATCTTGTCAAACAATTCCCTGATCTATGAGTTTACAAGGACCCATACATTGTAGTCTACTCATTCTGAACTCCGCTAGCATTCCAGAGGATGGTTTTAGTGAACTAAGCCCAAGTGAAAAAAGACAACTATATTTTTATTTTTATTTCTCTCAGTAGGCTTAGATTGTAAAAAACTGGAAGTGTTCATATTCTGTGATAATTTTTGTCGCTTGTAATTCAACGATGAAGAAGATCTCAGGTTTACAAAGGTACACTTTATGAAGTCTACTCTAAAATTAAGAACCATGCAGGCGAAGATTAATAATAGACAGATCAAGTTTTAAGGAATATAATACTTCTCTCTTTTCCTATTCGAAGGTAATTGTATTGATTGAATTTGTTTTGAACATAACTTGTCTCAGTTGAGTAGGGGAAGACCTAAAACCCTTCGGTTTATAATACAAGCTAGGTACTTGAGCAAAATAGTTGTTTCAGTAAAGGAACCAATACTTACAATTGAGTTCTAAGGCGAACACTTTATGATTCTAGTCTTTTTAATTTCCATTTTCTTTTGTAGCTAATCATGAACTAACGAAAATAGTAACTTTATTTTCTGGATGTTTTAGAAATTATTATTTTGATTCATGATCAGATATAGTCTGCACAATTCTCAAACTTCTAACGTCAGAGTTTCTTTGTTCTAACTCCTTGAAACAACATGAAGGTATTTGTTTCCTTCTATTTCAGGCATTGAAGGTATGAAAAACTTTTACTTGCAGGCTATCACTAATGCTCGGGTTCCTATTGTGAAGATGACTGACCCATCGACTGGTATTTGTTGTGATATATGCATCAACAACCTTTTAGCTGTGTCAAATACAAAGCTGCTCAGTGATTACGCAAAGATAGATAACAGGTTACACCAATTGGCCTTTATCGTGAAACATTGGGCAAGGTCAAGAGAAGTGAATAACACTTACGAAGGCACCCTTTCTAGCTATGCGTGAGTAATTCGACAATTTCTTTATTTCTTTGTTTTTGTTTTTGCAAGTTTTCTAGAAAATGAACAAAGTTATTATCATCATCATTTTTACTTTTTTTAGGTATGTACTCTTGTGTATTAACTTCTTACAACTGCGCGAACCGGCCATCCTACCCTGTTTACAGGTATGTTTAACTATTTATAGTAGTAGTGTGGGATGTGTTTGCATAGATATCGACACTTTCCAAAAAGCAATATAGATCAATTGAAGCCAGTAAAATTCTAGTAAAGCATGATTCATGTCCTTACTTCATCTGATAGAGAATTGCTAAGTTCAAGTAAATGTTTAAGAGCATTCGGCCTAACATTCGCACTCTTCCATCATTTATTAGGAAATGGAGCTAACTTATCAGTTGACAGTGGAAGATACTGATTGTGCTTATTTTGATCAAGTCGATGAACTCCATAATTACGGCACTCTGAATGACGAAAGCCTTGCAGAACTAGTTTGGGGGTTCTTCCACTACTGGGCCTTCGCCCACAATTATAAACGCGATGTGATATCGGTTCGCACTGGGAGCATTATCAGGTATCGTTTTCTTTTATCATACATTTCATGAATCAAGTCTACATGATAGTGAAGTATACTTAGAACTTTGCTAAGTTAAGGTTTATCGGATGCACAAAGTTTCTGCAAAAATATGCTCCAGAATGCACTGTTTTATTGCCCGTTCTCGTTATTCTGATCGTTTAAGAAACTAACGATCAGTCATCTTTCAATTGTTAAGCATCATGATTGATGAACATTTACGCGAAAGCAATTTGTGTTCGATGGCTTTCTTGCTTCTTTTTTTCTCCTGATGTCAAGTTACATTTCATGGCAGCAAGAAAATAAAGAACTGGACTAGACGAGTTGGAAACGACCGTCATCTCTTATGCATCGAGGATCCTTTTGAAACTTCCCATGATCTTGGTCGACATGTTGACAGGTGCAGCCTTGACATGCTAAGAAGTGAATTCAAGCGAGCTGCTAGCGTGCTACAGTATGATCGGAACCCATGTGTGACCCTCTTCGAGCCCGATGATGTCGAGATTTGATTTTAGAAGTGTTGTTGATCGGATAGAGTGTGGGAAAGACTTTGGTCCTCTATTACATGGGTTGCCTTCTTTTGGCCTTGCATTAATGAACCATTTTGGTGAGTTGAATTGTGAAGATGGTTTAGATTATGGTTGGAAGTTAGATTTTCTTTAACTTTTATATATCATAAAATTTGTAGAATATTGTATATTGGGTAAAAAATCAAAAGAGCAGCCTTTATTTATTGGAATTGTGAAAATGACACTCCTTTTTTATTTACTATTAAAACAATGCCCTATTATGCTTTAGCTCATTTTTATTCTCGAAAATACTTTTGTTTGGCATTGTTGTAATAGTTATAATTCATAATGGCTATAACATGAATACTTTAACTTTGGTTAATGCTAATAATCTTGTGTAGTTGTAGTAGCTACAGAATTATAATTGTTGCATAGTTGAAGTAGTTATGATTTACTATGAGGTCATAACTATTATAACTATAAGATCGTAATTGCTATATAATATTGAAATTGTTACAATTGTACCGAAATTAAAATAGGAATGTAAAATTTGTGTTGATGCGCGATGAGATGTTTTGATAATAAATGAAGTGGGACACTCTTTTGAAGAATCCAATAAAAAAGATGCTCTTTTATTTTTATATCAAAATTTTTATTATTTGAGATGCATTTGATATGGTAGGAATGTATCTAAGCAATCAATAAATATCTTAATTAGGTAGTATAAAATCATGATAAATATAATAAAATAGAATAAATTTTATTTAAATATAAATAATGATATAGTCGATGATCGCATTCAATGATATAAAATGATTCATATAACTGACCTTAACTAGAGTTTATCTTATTTTTTCAGAGTTCTAAAATTGATAAACTATACTTTTATCATTTTCCTAACTACTATTATTATCTTATTTGATGGATAAGTGACATAGCACACATGACATATCCAACATATTATTTTGTTTGACGAATCTATATTACAAATAAAATTTAAAGATATTTTGAAGGGGCAAACTTTGAGGGGGGAAATAAAAAAAACTTTCCTTGGTTAAAAAAATGAACATGTCATTCACTTCATTTTACTCCATGAAGTCTACTTATTTTTAAAAATTTTTTTATAATTTTGCAATAATTTTTTTACTTGTTTAGTAAGTGATTGCAGGGTGAAGTGGTAATAGTTTTAAAATTCTGGAGTGTTCTGACAATCTTAAAACTTTGAGAGCTGTTTTAAAAAAACATGAAACCTTTGTCTAAATGGGCCTGGCCTATTTTGTACTCACGATCGTAAAATATTTGGGCCGCCTTGTTTCGATTTTGGGCCCATTTAACACTCCAAATCAACTCAAACTCCATTTCCTCTCTCTCTCTCGTTCTTCGTCTCCCCGCAGTTGTCGGCGACTTCAAATCCCTCGATTCCCTCGCTAATGGACGCCCTAAGGAAGCAGGCGACCAAGCTGAGGGAGCAGGTAGCTCGGCAGCAGCAGGTATGCTCTTTCTCTCCGTCTCCCTCTCTGATCCTCCCTTCTCATCCAGCATTTCATATAAGACCTTGCTTTTTTTTTTCCTGCCACCTGGTGACTGATCGATCGCCATTTCATTGTCTGCTTCTGATCTTTAGCTGCGACTAGTTAGATTCTCAATCTGTTTGGGTTTCCCCTCTGTTTCCTCCCACCTGCGCTTGTCTCTTTATTTTGTGGACCGCGTGGTTGTCGGCTAGTTACCAGCGCCTGTTGGCATTGCCGTCAGCAAGTAGACTGATGCAAGATAACGTTTTGGGGCTTGTGGTAGCATAATGTCTTCCTTTTTGTTTTTTATTTTATTTTTGTTGGGTCTGAATTGTCAGGATCTATGAGAAAAAAAGGCAAGTTTAATCTGCGGATCTTGTGCTACAATAGACGATCGAATTGTTTTTTAGTTTCTAATTTAATTGCGGGATCATATCTGTCTCCTTGTCTGATTGATATGCTTTTTGAGATAGCTTTTACACTTTCGATTTGTGTGTATATTCCTTTGTGACTGAGTATTGAATATGTAAGGTAAAGCCCATACTTGCCCTTTTGGATTGAATTTGGGCCTCCAAACTTTTTTTCTTCAGGAAATTGGTATTTAAGGGTATTTTCGATAGAAGTAGTAAATACATTTCAGTTCAAGCTTTATGCTATCTTAAAAAATGCTTCACTGGACCTTTGGTGTTATATTGCAGTTACAAAATGACAAGTTTGAAATAGAAAACAGGATAGATAGAACAAGAGTTCAGATATTTTCTGGACTGAGAAAAGAAATACTCTGAAAAGGGACAATTTGAATGTTGATATTAGAGTTATGGCGTATATCTTATTATGAAATAAAAACAAAATCTATCTCGTTAGTTAAATTATTTTTATATAATATATTTGAAACTTGAATGTTTTCTTTTTTGAGGGCATGATTTCACTTGTATCTCCTTAAATAGTGGAATAGTCACTAATTTTGGTATTGAAAATGACCAACCGCTTGCACCCTATGAATTGACATGTACAAAATCCTAAGCATTAAATTCTCAATGAAGTTGTATGAGACTTCAACAATTTGATGGAAATGGAACATTAAACTGTGAATTACAGTACAACATTACTACATTGCTATAGCATGAGAAGAAGTATGAGTTTAAATGTATACTTTCTTACCATGAACTTTGGTTGAGAATTTATTGCTAAATAGAAAAGTATGCTAAATAGGTGACACGAGGTACTATGCAAAAAATGTTCCTATTTTTTTGCAGACTTCTAGTTGGAACTTGGAAGATGAATATGCTTCTTATTGGTTCTCAAACTTTTGTTGTTGTATTGTCCTATGGAAACTAAAAGGATTCTCTGTTGTAGAGTTGACCATAATCTCATCTATTTTTGCAGGTTGTTTGGAAGCAATTTGGAGGTGGTTATGCAAGTGGTGATAATATAGTTACAGATGAGGCAGAACTTGAGCTCTACCAGAAACTGGAAAAATTATATGCTTCTACTCGCTCAAGCAAGGTTTGCCAATATCTGTCAGCCCTTACTATTTCCTGTCTGCTACTTGTCTAACAACTCTCCATTTTTGGTTTCAGCATTTTCAAAGGGATATTGTTCGCGGCGTGGAAGGTTTTATAGTGGTTGGTTCAAAACAAGTTGAAATTGGTAGGTTTCTGTACTTTTACTATTTTCATTTTCCTTCTAATTTTATCACTTATATCTAATATTCTTCTGCAGGTTCTAAGTTATCAGAGGACAGCAAAAAATATGGTCTTGAGAACAGCTGCACTTCTGACAGTACATTATCAAAAGCTACATTAAAGTTTAGTCAAGCTCGTTCTGAAATGGAAAAAGAACGTGAAGTTCTATTAAAATCTCTTAGTACCCTGGTATGAATGATTGTTTATGTTATGCATTATATCATCTATTCCTCCTATTTTCCTTTTTGGATTAGGTGTAAGTTGGAATGTAACATAATCATAATTTTGGAAATTGTCAAGTATGAAACATGGTGTTATATTTTACTTGTGAGGATTGGTTGAAGCTTATTCTGTTCTAGAATTTCTGATACAAGGAAGCCTCTCTTGCTATTAAATGTTGATTCCCATCTTTTTTTCATGTTCTATATGGTATACTGTAAATTTGTCAAAGTTAATCTAGGCTGCTGCATAGCATATCTGTGGCATGCATGGCCCTTTCTGTTTACAGCTTCTATAGTCTAAATTACTGTTGGCTTATAAATTTTAAAATTTTCAGATTGTAGAGCCATTACGAGCTATGGTAGTAGGTGCTCAGTTGGAAGATGCTCGACACCTTGCTCAACGCTATGAGAAAATGAGACAAGAAGCTGAAGTTCAGGTACGAGTAGCTCCTAGATATCTCACGGTTGTTAAGTTCTACTTGGATTGTACTATCTACATTTACAGATTCTCTTTGGCAACAAAATGCAACTTCTTGGGCATTATAAGTATTTGTAATCTTCTATACTATTGATCTCATTGCTTTCTTTTTGGTATTTTACTTTGTTTATATGATACATCGTGTCACGTCTACATTTATGTAGAGCATTGAAGTTTCGAAGCGTCAGATGAGACTAAGGGAAGGCCATGGTAATGTTGACAACAGTTCAAAATTGGAAGCTTCTGAAACAAAGCTGCAGGAACTTAAATCAAACATGGTAGCGTTAGGCAAAGAAGCTGTAGCAGCAATGACTGCTGTCGAAGCTCAACAACAAAGGTTGACCTTGCAGCGACTTATTGCAATGGTATACCTATGTCAAATTCGTTGTGGAACTTCTTTGTCTTATTTTAGAATTAGATATAACCTAGATAATTGGTGTTGAAGGTTGAATCAGAACGCAGTTACCATCAGAAAAACCTTCAAATCCTAGATCAGCTTGTTGGACAGGCAAGTGAATTTGCTTCAATTTCTACATGGAGAATGTTGTTTTCAGATGAAATATGATTTATGTATTTGTTTTGTTTTGGTGTTTCATTTTGTCGCTTGGATATGATTATCTTTGCATTTCATTTTCTTACACGTTTTATCTTATCACAGATGGTTTCAGAACGACAACGAATTGAAACTTCTCCAAGCCGAATGTTCACTGATTCTGTACCATCACCTCCATCATATGAAGAAGCCAGTGGAATATGGTCTTCCCAAACAACGGGAGGATCAACTGACTCCGTGGGATACTTCTTGGGCGAGGTCTGTCTCTTTCTCAGCCTCTTTCCCGGTTTAATATTGTTCTTCACTTGGTATTCATGTTGTTTGTCAACTAATGTGAGTTAAAACATGTGAAATGTCAAGGTCGTGCATTCATACCAGGCTGAATCAGATTTTGAGCTGAATTTGTCAGTTGGCGACTTCGTCGTCGTGAGAAAGGTACCTGTAAGATGTTCTTATACATTGTCTGTTCTTTTTATTTTTGGTTCCTGTGTTCTTACCTGCATAATAAAATTAAGAACCAACATCAGCTGTTGCATGGCATTGGTAAGAATTAACTGAATAGCATTTCCATTGACAAGCGGAAACAATTATATTTTGGCTTAGCATTTAGTACCAGCAGAAGAATTTTCTTTTTATATATCGATCAGTTGTTACCCCTTCCTAAATAATTGGATCATAGTTAAAGTATCAGCTACAATATGCTCAAATAAACAGATTCAGTTCTTCTCTTTTACGTCACTTATTTCATTCTTGCTTGCCTTGAGGTAGGTGTGGGCAATAGACCCCATGTAACTCAGTCCGACACAAGAATTTGGATTATTTTAGTTTTGGATTGGTTCACAGATCGAACAATATAATATATTTGGATCTTAGGTCAGCTGGATTAGGATATAATTTACTCAATACTAAAATACACACATTGTAGATCACCCATATTAAACCATCTCTACGGCTAATTAATGGTAGTAATTTACTATATGAAATTTATACATGCCAATAGATTGTAGTAACTCTAATAGTAATGACAGAGTAATATTTAAAAAGTTAAATCTTATAAGTTTAGTGTTGAATCCTCTACTTATTATATGACTTTTTATATTTGTGTCATATATTTAGATCTAGAATCATGTGACCTTAAATAGGTCTTTTGAAATCTTTAGATATGGTGTTTTAACTTCTAATTTTTTTAAAAATAATCCTAGTAATTACCTAAAACTTGATGTGACCTAAAAAACCACTAACCACCAAACCCAATTCAACTTGGGTTGGATCAAAGCTATTGTACTTGGTTTTCATTACGATCTCAAGTCAATTTTTTCTTGACCTATATTAAATTTGTTTGCTTGATGATACGAAAAGTAGTGTGAATGAATAAAATGGGTGTGAACAATGCTCGGTTTGTAAGAGCTCGTTTATTTTTGTTTGATAGTAAAACTATATAAAATAAACAACAGTAGTGAGTTTTGAGTTTGGGTTGGTAATGATCTAGAACAAAGCTAGTGAATAATTCATGAATAAATTTATTTATTAAGTCGTATAAATTTTAATTATGGACATATTTCTTTATTTTTTATTCAAATCCAATAATCTATAATTTTTTATAATTTAAAATTGTCCATAATATCTTTAAAATAAGAAAATAATATAAATTTCATTTATTACGTTCAAACTTTTACATAAATTACAACAACCACAACATTGTTTGTTAGCTCATCGAGCTTAGCTTAATCTCTATAAGTTAATAAACAAGCTTAAATATAGTCAAATTAGTTTGCTCAGCTCATTTACACCCCTAACTAAAAGACGAAATGCCAAAAAATCTTTGAGTTCATCTGTTCAACAAGTTACAAGAAGATTTGTTGAAAACATTTTGACTTAAATACCAGAATAACTAAGTTTACTGTGATTCACAGGTATCTAATGGATGGGCAGAGGGAGAATGCAAGGGCAAGGCAGGATGGTTCCCATACGGATACGTCGAGAAGCGTGAACGCGTTCTAGCTAGCAAAATTGCAGAAGTGTTTTGATGTTATGTTTCTTGTTCCATCTGAAGTTCACTGTGTGTCTGTCTGTTAGCTCTCCCAGTGTGGTTTGAAGTATATTCTTTGCCTGTTTAGTCGGGTGTTCCTTCGACTTGCCTCTGAATTGAATTGCTAAATCTGGCAATGATGTGCATGCGTTCATGGTGGACATAGATGAGCAGCAGCAGCAGCAGCAGCAGCAGCAGGAGGCGAGGAACTTTTGGTTTTCTAATTCTGAGAAATCTGTTGGGAGTTTGTGATCTACTGTTTTTAATTTCGTCGTGCCTCCCGTTCCAGGTTCGACCATTTATGCAAACAAAAGTCCCTTTCTTTACATGGTTCTAAGATTCATATAGATATAGGATTTATGAAGCAATTACTTAGAAGTATATTTTGGATCCCATGATTGTGAGCGGATGATAATATAGGGATCGGAAATTTCGAGTCATGAGTTTATTTTAGGTGTTACATGATATGAATCTGTTTTTGGCTTTAAGATTTATATTTTCCTTGTGGTTTTAAATGCCTACATTGTCTGCTAACTTATCATTTTCGCTTGGATTTTGATGAATTCTATTTATTTATCAACCTTGCAAAAAATTTTACAATTTTTTCAGTTTGCTTATTCAGCGTGAAAGTCAATGAATAATCACATTAAAACAAGGAGCCATGCATTTTTTGGATTTGTTTAATGGGCGATTTGTGAGACCATTTTCCATATATAAGATTGGCCTAACCATAAAAATTGAACATCTAAATTATTAGAAATAAAAATGATCAAAATTAAAATCTCAAATAGAGTGAATATCAAAATTAAGTTTTAAATACATATAAATTATATTTTAAATTTATTTGATAAGTAAATTAGAAAAAGATAATCTAATTTCAAAATTAATCATATAAAACTTGAACACTTTGGATTATAAAAAATCCTCCATTTCTTATTTATTGTTAACAAAATTTTGCAAATCAAATATAAAGAAAGAAGACTGCTCTTTAGCAAAAATTTTATTAAAATTCATGATCACAATGGTCTCACACGGTCAATTTTTCATTTATTTATGAAGAGATAAATTAAAAAATTACAACTGATCAATTTTTCATTCATTTATGAAGAGATAAATTAAGAAACTACAGTTGATCACTACGGAAAAAGATATTATTTTAACTTTATCAAAATTCAATTTTTATCCACTTTAATAAATCTGTTCCATAGTAAATAGTACCATGCTCCAAAAACGAAAGGAGACTACTCGAACTAAAAAAGAAATGAATTCAAATTATTAATGTTTCGAGTCATTTTGTGTTTTAAAAAAATACGAAATATATTTGAATCTCGAGTCTCTAAAGTATCAATTAGTTAACCCAACCATTGCAATTATTAGTTTTATCATGAAAGTACATAATAAACTTAAAACACGATTACTTAGTGAATGATCAAATGATTTGCTACTAATTAATACAAGTAACTTACCAAGAGCCATACGACAATTATTTATATTTATCATAAGAAATATGGATAACCAACTCGATCTGATTAGACTCAGGTCAAGTCAAATCGAATCACCGGTGCTCAATTTTTCAGGAACTCATAAAACTTGGATCGAATCAAGATTCGATGAACCAATCCACTTTTGCCCTACATTATCATATGAATGCTACACCAAATGCTTAAACAAAAGGTAGGCAAGTTTTGTATTTAAGATGACAGAGCAAGCCAGGAAAATCACTTCAAGTAAACAAGTTTGGATTATGAAAATATCACCGATAAAGCCTCGGGGAATATTCAGATTTTCTTTTATTTCTATCGATGAAGGACGTCTTCCACCTTCGGCCTGAAAATTTCTTTACTTGGGCCGTCTGCGGTAAGGGTACAATATGTCGTCGATGTTATCCTTTATGTAGTCGCCAACTCGGTTCAGGTTCTTGACCACGCCTGAAGCCACAAGCCCAGCATTTCTTTTGAACCTGCATGAACAATCCGACATGTTTTTTGACGATGAATCCTGTAAGTGAAAAGAAATGGAGATGACAAGTTTCCAACAAAATCCTCACCTGTTTAGAAGTTCATCCGCTGGGGAATGAGAAGGATAGTGTGATTGTGAAGGCAAACGAGCGGTAGCATCTGCGAGTATCACACATCGTAAAGAGATGGTGAGAAGAGAAAATCTTGATTCACACTAGACCGATGGTAAATAACGACACTTGTCATATAACTTGTGTGGAAGTCATAGCAAAGAGATTGAATAACCAAACTTAATAATTCCCCAGTTAAATCGAGCAGTTTTGTAGTGAAGTAGATAGAAATAGGCAAACTTATGCATCATGTAATAAACGACGAGATTTGTAGCCATTTTTAACTGTGAAAATCAATAAGAAACTTTAAGAAAAATAAGAAGAGTATAAAGGTCTCTAGGATGCATGGTGATAGATTAAAGGTTGAAAGAGGGAGGAGGTGAAGCAGAGGAAGAGACATGCTAAGTGGTATTGAATTCAGTAATTTACTAAAATGATACATTTTGACTTTTTCACCCAGCATGAAATGAGATTTCAAATCATGATATTAACAAGCTATACATCCATAGACAAAATTATATATAATAGTTGACAGTATTTCTCCCTTGATATGTTTCTACGAGGGAAAGAAACTAGGAAGAAAATAAGGTGAAGGAAAATTTGTTCTTATAGCACTGAAAATATTTCACTATTCTTTTCCCATGAATCCCCCCCCCCCCCCCTACGTTTCTTTCTCTAGATCTTTCCTTCCTTTGTAGAAACAGGGGTGAAGAGCAAAAACACTACTTATAAGCTCAATATCGAAGTAGCAATCATGCATACAAATGAATATAGCATTACATCTTAATCTGAATTGTCTATTTTATCAACCTTCAATCAAGGTGCAAGGTAAATTTCAAGCAATTTCGGTATCCAAACTCAACAGTGTGCAGGAAAAACAAGAGGATAGTCTGAAAATGTTCAAAACTGGATAATGATTTATCCACTTTTTCATCATATAAAAAGGATTTTGTTCTATCCCTCACTCTGCAATGATGATTCTTCACCAATGGTCTGGGTTTCTATTGGAAGATTGTTGTCGGAGCAGTTTCAGATGATTGACAAACTTACTGTAATGCTGCTAAAAAGACCACAACAAATTACATAGTACTAGACAGACTGTCACTAGCCTAGAACCTGGAACTTTCTTTTCACACTCAAAACGAATATCTTGTCATCTTGTCAAATTATCTTGGACACTCGCAACTCGCTACAATACCACCGTTACCATAAATAGTGAAGTTATCAAATTATAATATGAGTACACTTGAGAGTAACTTATTTCTTAAGGCACATGGAAAACATCTACTAGAAAAGAAATTGTTTACCAAAATGGATATAAAAACTTTGAAACTTTTCTCAATATTGCAAGTACCTTCCTTGTGAGCTCGTGCAGGGACATGGTCAGGGGTAGATACTCTTTTCTCCACTAGTAGCTGCACAATTTGATGGTCACAGATTATAAACAGAATCAAAAGTTTAGCTTATCACGATATGTTTAGGTCTTGAATGTGCACACACAAAACGAGATAGTAAACTAAAATATGATGCTCGTATACAATTAGTGTGCACTGGATTCATGTTTTAATGATTAGCCATTTAATCTTTCTTCCTGTTTGATTCCTAAATAGTAAATTTGAACATTTTCTTGTACAGCAAAATCTAGGAGTCATTAGTAAGTTCATGCGCAAGCATTAAATGTTTATACTAACCATGTAACGAGATTAACAAATTATAGAATATAAGTAGTTATTGAGGACACAAATGAGAACAAATATTAAGGGAATCCAATAACCAGAATGATACATTTAAACAAGAACACATGTTTGCTAAATTTCAAGTGCAGAAAATGACTATCTTGGAATGCCAGAAATACAGAGTTTTAAATGAGAAAAATCCAACTTCTAAACCTCACGAGAGATAATAAGCAAACGACTACTGAATGGTGCTGGTTTATATTTGGATGTAAAATCTTCGAGTAGACTGATGATGAACACAGTTCATTGTAGATATTGTTTCCATTAATCGTATTTAGTTCAACTTCACATATCACATCAACGAAGCAAGTGACAAATATGTGATTATCTTCTGCAGAAATATACCAAATAAATGAAAGTATACTAAATGAAGAGAAAAGAACCTCTATGCCAGCACAAAATGGCAACTGGGCCTTGTGTTCTTGCTTGTCCGCAGTTTCATCATTCTCCAGGAATATAGAATAACCGACACAAGTGTACTTGAAATCTGAGAGATCATGCCCATCTTTTCTACTTTTCACTTCAGATTCTCCAATCACATGCACAGGAACTATAACTTAAGGTTAGCCATGAGTCATTTGAGACAAATCACATATAACATATAGAGAGATTATTTTTTAACTCAAAAAATGAATTAAAAACAGGAACTCTACCACACCACCACCAACAAACTGGACCTTTGTATTTCAATTAGGACCAACTGATTAGTTTCACTGTTGTGAAACCAGAAGGCAAAAACAGTAATGGAAAATCAAGCAAAGTGGTATTGACTATAACTGGACTGGAGGAACAGATTTGTATAGTGTTATGAAAAGGAAACAAAACCATCTACTGCACAAGATTTTGATGCCAAAATGTTAAAATCAGTACAATAAGCACATGCAAGTAATCCAGATCCTCCAAAGTCAATGCTAATCAAATTGCCTCTTGTTTAAGTCCAGAATTTTTCAGTTCATGTTGAGAGCAAACTGGATCTAAACTCTGTTCTTTTTAATTTTATTTTGAATTTATTCATTCTAACTTCTAAGGTTCTACAGTTTTTATGCCCCTGAAAGGTTAAGATAAACTTGACATAGTATGAGATTTAGGGATAAATTAGGCTTTCCTTTAAATTATTGAGTTTAGAATATTTGCAATTTAATTTAATTTTAAGAGTTGTTTAATTTTTTAGAAGAGTTAATTATAGATTCATTAGGGATAACGTAGGTTGTTTTACAAATAATTGGTCTTTATTGACAGTCTATAAAAGGCTTAGGATCCCTTGTAGTGATTATCTTCAACTTAACAATTTTTTTTTTTCCTCCTCGTTCAGCAAGAGTTGAGTTTTAAGCGGCTCAATTTGTTCATGCTTTATCAAGTGGTACCAAAGCTAAATTCCTAGTTTTTTCTTCTCAGTTCAAGTTTTAGGATACATTACCCTTCATATATCGATAGCTCCACAAATCATAGGACCTCTCATCAACAGAGAGAACTCAAGTTGCATTCCTAAAGATGAAATCATTATAACCTAGAAATATTAGGACAAACACCCCTATTTATGGAAACATAGATCCTAATGCATTCATTGATTGGTGAATTGAAATAAAAGACTTTTTTGATTATCATGACATGATCTCTATTGATCCGATACAATTTGTCAAATCTACGCTTAATAAACCAACTAGAACATATTGGTGATGTGTCCAAACTATTAATGATCGGTATGGAATAGGTCACTATATCTTGTATTACTTTCTTTGTTGCATCCATATGTGTAAATCCATCACATGTTTTTGTCTCTAGTCCAATTTCATCATTTATAAATCACTTGCAAACATTTAGTGCCATCTTTTCACCATAAAAAATGATTTGCAAGTCAGCTTGTAGGTGTAAATCCATAAATTTATGCAAAATTTTTAAATTGTGAGAGACCAAAGTTTGACCATTTTATGTTAGAAGGTGCTCAGAACTACTTTTTCTTCGTAAATCATGCCACAGGCTGATTCGAAGCATAACACAAGCTAATCTGCAAATCCACTTGCAGTTTGGGATGAGTAGTCAAGTTGAAAATCAAAGAGAAGCCAAGAAAACAAAAATAAAGTTAGAGCGTGATAACATAATCAAACAACATGAGGGCATGATTTGATAAAGTGACCATTGCTCTTTCAATCTTTGCAACAAAATTAACAATTCTTCTCTTGGATTTAACCTGAACTCTTCAGTTTAATTAAATCCACAAGCAATTATATCGAAAACCTAGCAACGACAAAAATATATAAATTCCATTCAAAAATCTCCAGCGGCAGCTGAGAAAGCACACCGACCTTTCGGAAGAGTCCGGCTGATGCCGACGCAAACAGGATTGCGAGTACCGGACTTGAGGATCGAAGAGTAGAAGAGGCATCCCTTGCAGGACTTCGCCTTGCGAGACCTTTCCAAGGCGTCGTGCTCAGGATCGCCGCCGCATCCGCCTCCGCTGCTCGGGTTGCACGCACCAGCGCCGTCCGCCATCGTCGCGCCGCTCGGATCCCCTTGCTGGGGCCTTCCTATTGTAGTTCTCCGCCCAAGCGTCGCCTCCTCTTCTGCCCTTCGAGATCGGGAGCCAGATTTGAAGGGTGGGAGGAAGGGATCGCCGGATGGTGGTGGAAGGGGGAAGAAGCCAAATCGGGAACGAAATATTCGTGCGGCCTGGACTCGGTTTAGAATCGAGGGCAAGGGATTGATTGAGTGCGTAAGTGACTCGGCCGCTTCGGTCGTGAAGCGGGTGAGTCGAGACTCGGGAACATTTACCTTCGACAACCAAAGAAAAGTTTATTTACAGAATGGCCCTTCACTCTGCTGATTTTGATATTTATTAATTTAAGAATGAAATAAAATGAAAACACGTATATAATCGTTAAAAAAAAAAATCAAAATGACGCCTATATTTTCATTAAAGAGAGCCCTATTTATATATATATATATATATATATATATAAAAGAATACCTCGTATTTTAATAATATTATTTTTTAAGATTCGTATAATAATTTTAGCTAAATTTAAATAATTATAATTATAATTATAATTATTTTAACATGGATCAAATATGAGTTAAGCTGCTCCAATTTAATTAAAAAATAATCTAATTTAATTAAAATTAATCAAATACTATTAGAATATTAGATTAAAATTGTTAAAACATGAGTAAAATTATTTAGAAGAGCTTTAATTAAAATTGCTCCAATTGAAACAGTGTGGAATAACTTTTGGGCAAAAATTAAAAGAGTGTTTCAAATTAATTTTTTGTTTTCGATATTATTTAATTTCCATTTTTAATTTTCTGTTTCTCACAACAATTAGAAATTACAAAATAAAAAAATATATTTTTCATCAACTTTTTTTTGTTCAAACAAAAAAAAACCTTTGTAACAAAAATAAAAATACAGATCTATTCTATCCTTGTAAACTTTACTTCACGTTAATATTACTTAATTCCACTTTTATTCTATCATTATTTATCACTTTTCCTTCATTTTAATCATCTTTCTTCGTATTAAATAGTAATTATACATACACACACAGAAGAAGAAGAAGAAGAGGAGATAAAACTCAAAATACACTATGGTAAACTAACAAGAAAAATCAAGAAACAAAACAAAAACACATTTCTAATTTCTGTAAATAATGACAGTCGATTTGAAGATAACCAATAAGGTCGATCAATGCGTAGTAGTGAGTACATGGATAGTGAAAATAACATGCGGAATATTTTGCGAAAACAGCATCACAGTTAGGATACAAGAGAAAACTAGCAGCAATTGCAAATCACTGAGCATGTTCTTTAGATAGAGATTAGAGTTTGAGATGGCTAGCTGACAATAGTAGGAAACAAGAACAAAAATTAAAGCATAATTTATACGAGCAAGTTGGCGAAACATATCATCGTTGGCTCTATGTGTTGGGTGGACCAGTGGGAACCAAACCAATGCCCAGCAAGCCGTGATTGTTGTTGTTGTTGTTGTTATTGTTTGCGAGATCCATTTGTTGAGTCTTCAAGGAGCAGGAAAGAAATTGATGTCAGTGAAGGAAATTTTGAAGCCATATCAAAGTAAGGACTATAAAAAGGGGCAATTACCCAGATTGCTAATGAAGAATTTCTATTTGGGCACCTTATTTGGAAATTTCTCCTCTCAGCTTTTTATCGTCAAACAACTTGACAAAAGATGAACGGATATGAATTGGCAAATTTTCAATTCATCAAACTCCTTCACCAAAGATGAAGGATACTTTATATCCAAATTGATATTAATACACTGAAAGAGTGTATTGGTGGATTCTGAGTTTTTTCATGTTCAAAATTTTGAATTGGGTTTTCGAATAAGGGGTTCCAGACTTAAAATTGTTCATTGGCAAACCTGGCCAATCTAGGTATTTGCTGAAAGAAAAACATTTCGAGATCCATACCTGGCTATTGGAAGCTTGCCCGTGAGTTCGAACAGGGCGAGAATTGAGATCGATCATTTCAGAATCTGCTTTGCCATTAGGTTCATGGTTAGCGTCTGAGGCAGGAACAGAGGATGACTTGTGATTTGCTGTTTTCTCCCTCATTGCCATTCTGTGATCCCTCCCATATTCCACTGGGTCTTTTGCTTTGGTTGTGGGATTTTCAACATGGCCACTCTTGTCGCCTGGAAACTACATGCACAAACACTCATCCTCAGATTTCAACTATCTGAATATTTTTGGAAAAGTTTAACTGAGCCTAACCTGAACCCTCTGCCTCAGCATTAGATATCTTGCGTGGGTTCGCTTTCCTCCAACATGTACAATCATATCACACTGCAAGCACAAGGAGCTTCCATCTATCTCACAATAAAAGAAGGCTACATGGATATTGAGTGATCAAGTTAGAGTCAAAACATATCAAGGTATGCCAACTAGATGTGATAAGAATACCAGGCGCATTTTCACATATGTCACAACGAGGAACTTCACTGGGGTCAGCAAGTCCTACTCGTACATGCCGGTTAGCAAGCTTGTTACACATGTGCACCTGTGTAAATCTCACATCATTCTAATCTAATATAACTTTCAAGGTTTTTTTAAAAATAAAATTACATTATTAGATATGACTAAAGTTGAACATAGGCAGGGACATGAATTCTATATAGCTGCCTTCCATAAGTGATCTTATGGAGGGTGGCTCCATCAGACAATAACAGACTTGAAAGGTCAGAGTATGATGCTTTTCTCATGGCTTTTTGTTTTAAAAAAATGTATTAAATGGCCTTTGAAACAGTAGCACTTGGGCATTTAAAATAGTAGCATATAGATTTTGTCGATACAAAGTGTAATGTATAACCTTAGAAAGTGTAATATACGGGCATTTAAAACAGTAGTATATAGGTTTTGTTAATACAAACATAAAAGCATGATGCCTTTGGAATTGTAGTATATGAGCATTTAGAACTAAAGTTTGCAGATTAATTGATAAAAAGTTGCAGTATGTGAACTCTGAAACTGCAGTAAAAGGGCATCCAAAATTGTAGTACATAGGTTTCATTTCTACAAAAAAGTAGTACATGGCACACAAGAATGTTAACAATCATAATACTACTTCAAGATATATGCACAATGATCTTTAGGATCAGTGTAGATTACTTATGGAGGGGGGCTCCATAGAATTTGTGTCTCATTGGAAGGAATGTGCGAGTTCATGTTATAGGCAATAAAACTGTGCACCTACAAGTCATGTTGAAGTTGACAAAACCAAAATTATGAGTGAAAATAATTCATCAACATGGCATAGAACATCAACATTTAGATGCAACCATTCATATAAAAGAGGTTGATATAAACAAACACACTTAGTTCATATACACTTCATCCTTACCTGCACTTGGAATTTATTATTATAAATATCTCACAAATTGAATGAGAATAAAATTCTTTATGTTCAACACAACCACAAGGGTGACACGGCCAGGACAGCCATTGAGAAGGAATGCATGCAGGGCAAAAGGACCATAATCTATCTTCCCTATTTGTTTCTGTTATTTTGCTCTTTAGTTAGGATATCTAACAGCTGTTGACTGCTATAGATAAGACAAGTCATGTATTGTAGCATGAAAAATTTAGGCTTTCAGGTAAATTATTGATCACTAATTATCGGAGTTTCACATCAATTTATTGGTAAGTATTGATTAAGAATTTTCATGCTTTTAGAATAAAGGCCTGAAATTTTTGCACTGTATCCATCATACGATAAACAAATATGCCAGTTATTCATGAAAACTATTATGCAATTATACTCCAGGAAACCCAACCAACAATGAAGTGACATGGGTATTGGCCTGCAGCAGGAGATGGTGTCATACATTGTCCACAACCTAAATGGATCGCAAAGTGCATATAACCAAAATGGTTCACCATTAACATTAGAATCCCCAATATGATCAGGCTATAAACTTTATGGGTTAACCAGTTGAGGTCAATCTTACAAGGTGCTGGTCTTAAAGAATTATACAACACAAAGCTGATTGTTTTGTTCCAGCTAGCATATAGGATAATCCATGACTTTTCCTTGGTTTAGATTCATCATCTATCTTAAAGGACCAAAAGTAGGCTGTCATTTGTCAGCTGTTGAATCTTTGACGACAACCTCAGTTTAGATTTGGTTGTCAGCCAACATGTACAGAGATTCTTTAGAGGACTATTGTTTAGTTATACTAGGGAGCTCAGCAGATGAAACATATCTAGTAATCAGTATTCAGTACTCTGTCAGATTCACAAGTACGAGAAAGAAGGTGGGCCATGGTTATGCATGCAAGCAAGATAACTCATCAAAAGCGGATAAACTGGAATATGTTCAGGCCCTGAGATAACCTTTTTGAAGCATAGAAGTTAGAGAATAAGTTTTAGAATACCAATATGAAAATTGCATCATGAAACAAGAATTCAATCATAGTCTATCTGGGATGAATCTTGAAAGCTTATGTTTTGAAGGATTGCGAAAGAGCAGCATGATCAAATGTTTAAGTTTGATACTTAAACCAAATTGATCTAATTGCATCAACCAAATTCAACCCGAAATTAACATTATTTGAGGCTCTTAAATTATATTCAAGAAAGCAGAACCAGGGCAAATTTAGTCAACATTATCTACCACTGCAACTGCCAATCTTTCAGATATGAGGCGCATACTACCAACAATCTCTATTAGACCTTATCATGGACAAAAGAAACGAGGTTAAAGCTGTTTCCTCTTCGTGGAGCTTCCGATTAATGCATCTGCTAATCTAGCACCTTTCAATTAATGCATCTTCCAAGCTCAAAAACTAAAGTCCCTGTGAAAATCCCTGTTGCCTACTTGGTGCTTGTCATGCTTATCTAGAAGTAAGTTCATCAAATTAAAGTCATTCAAACTCATGAATGTTTTAATTCTTCAGTGGAATTCACATCCAGTACCACATCTATTGTTTTCTCACATGATGTTCTACATAGCCCCTTCCAACAAACCAAGCAAAGCTTCAAAATTTCATAAAGTAAGATACTCACAAAAAAGATGGCCCCTGAACTCAGATCTAACATATAACAAGAGCTACTCCAGATAACTTATAATTAGTTTATTCTTCCATATATGACCATGAAACTTTGCAGCCCTTGAGAGTTCAGGCTATCCAAAGACAACATGGCAACAATACCATGAATTCACCCTAGGGCAACCAAAATCTCAATGAAATCGAAAACTGAAATCCATGGATCAGTAAATCCAGTATTCAAACATCACACCCAAAGAAAAAAAAAATTACTGAACAGATAGAGACCAAGAAGGGACCTTTTCATCGCATGCCCGGCACAAGGAAGCCTCATCGGCGGCGCAGAACAAGACAGCCGGAGCGCTTTCGCATACGTCACAGATAGTCCGCATCTTCCCTCCGTCTCATTTCCCTGCGGCCGGTCCCCTTTCTCGCTACCACCCTCCTTTTCCTCCCCCACCTGCCTCCCTCTACGCCGTTCAAAACCTCCAACGCAGGCAGGTACGAGGAAGACGAACGGATCCGCCAGGCGGCGGCGGCGGCGGTGGGTGGCGATGGTGGAGCGGAGCACGGCGGCGAGGCCTTCTTTGGTGGAGTCTCCTCCGTCGGCTAAAGCGTCGAACATGTTCCAGAAACATCAAATTACTGATTTACCCTTCATTTTTCTCCTTGGCCCACGTGGCGGACTCCTATTTGTCAGGGGTGAGAGAGGAGTGGAAACCCGGGCGGTTCTCAGCCACAAGCTGTTCGGGCTTCCGTAACAAAGTTCTGCCCAAAAGATTACCCGTCAGGTAGGTTCGGTGGGCCATGTCGCCTTATCCAATACCAACTGGCCTCGTCACAAGAGGGCGCGTGCAAGAAGTATGAGTTTATAATGCATGGTATCTAAGCGTGAGGCTGTGGTTGGCGGAGGAGGAGCAGGGCGCATAAGTCGAGTTTCGGCATCAATGTTCGTGCCGTGGTGCGGACAGCTGTCAGATGATACGTGTTAGCATTTGGGACTGGAATATTTAGAGAGGGCGACACCGCCGTATCTGCTATAATATAAATAAAATAATTTTATTATATTAATGAGTTATTTATTAAATTGATTGAAACTATTTAAAATTAATAAAAAATGCTTCAATTTTGATCAAGCAATTTTAATTAAATTATAAAAAAAATTATAAGCAATAAAGTTTTTATCAAAATTTACAAATAAATTAATAAATAGATAAAAACATTAAAAAATAACAAATACATTTTATATCAAATTCACTGAAACAAACTTAAAAAAATTTAAAATATATAAAAAATTTAAAACAATTAAATAAATTTAATTCTAAACAAGTTCAAACTGGAGTTGAATCAAGCTCAAATTTAAATAATAATTTAGTCACTTGATTAGTATACTCGATGAAATCGTAACTGGCCCCACACAGTCGACGGCTCCATTATTATCTGTGAAAAGGTAAATCGAGAAACTGTAGTTGGTCATGATGCAGGAGTGTATTGCCGCTAAATTGAGAAATTACGTCAGGATTCGAACCCTTGTCCTCTTCTGCAACTCTACTACGTCATAACCAACTTAGCTATGTTCCGGGAGCTCATAGTTGATACTCTTTTCTTCTGCAAAAGATGGAATCCGTCATCTTAGCGGCTCCACACGGTCGGCTTCATGACCATAGTTGAGACTCAAACTTTAGATGTCTGACTATCTGTTAGATGATTATAATTGTAGGAGTGGTGATACACAACATGAAATCGTAGCATGAGATCATAACATGACACTCACATTGGCAGTGGGTCCTACTGGCATGCAGTGGAACCCACTGTATGTAATTGTGAGTGTCATACTACCATTTCATGGTAAGTATCATTTCTCTAATTGTAGCCGGGCTCTTTAGGCCCTTTTATTTCTTGGTATTTTGAGAAATTATGCAAATTGGACCCTATCAATTCAAATAATTAATGGGCCGATATGAAACGAAAGCCTTAATGGGCCGGGCACTAGAAAAGCTTCGCTTGCAGTGCTCTTCCGTCCACCGCTGTGGGAAACCCGTCGATCTGAGGCGAGAGGCAAGGGAAGCGAGCGGCGGCGAAAGGAAGGGCACAGATGAGCAGCGCAGGCGCGGTGGCGAGCTACTTGGCGCGGCGATCCGCGCAGAAGGAGCGGGTGAGACTGCTCTACCGTCGATGGCTCAAGGACGCCCTCAACTGGGCCGTCCATCGTCACCTGTTCTACCAAGACGTACCGTCTCCTCTTTCCCCTTTTCTCATTCGTTTCTAGGCTAAATCGACAGCGATCATCTGCATGGATGATCGATTTGGCGTGAATTTGTTTTCATTCAGTTTGTTGTGGCGCTGTAGGGCTAGATCTAGTGGAGCGGGTCGATTTCTGTGCCTGATTTATTTTACGCTGACAGAAGATCTCACTTTGATGCTGATCCATAGCTTTTCTTTCACTATTTACCCAAGAAATTGCAATCAAGTTCATTCATTTCCCTGTTAGCTCTAGCATTATATTCAAAAGTTGTTCCTTCCAATTCAACGATGATGGCACAATCTGGCGACGTTAATTGCTGCATCCTCAATCGCATGCTTTACCTTATCAGTATTGACAAACTGCATATCTGTGGGAAATATTTATCAAGTTCTCAATATCTGTAAAATGCATATTTGTAGTGCTTCTATGTAGCACTAATGTCTTCAAACAGTATATCGTTGGCTTAACATTACTTACTGATCATATGAAATTTTGGATTCTTCTAATTCATTTTCATCCTCAATCGCATGCTTTACCTTGTCAGTATTCACAAACTGCATATTTGTGGGAAATATTTATCAAGTTCTCAATATTTGTAAAATGCATATTGGTAGTGCTTCTATGTCATTGCAAGGCCTTGTATTTTGTTTCAGCTGATACTTCTGAATTTTGCTAATGTCTTCGAAATATCTCGTTGGTTTAACATTACTTACTGATCATATGAAATTTTGGATTCTTTTAATTCATTTTCATCCTCAATCGCATGCTTTACCTTGTCAATATTGACAAACTGCATATCTGTGGGAAATATTTATCAAGTTATCAATATCTGTAAAATGCATATTGGTAGTGCTTCTATGTCATTGTAAGGCATTGTATTTTGCTTCAGCTGATACTTCTGAGTTTTACTAATGGTTTAACATTATTTACTGATCATATGGAATTTTGTACTCTTCTAATTCATTTTCATCCTCAGGCATCGGACCTAAGAGAAAAATTTGATGCCAACAAACATGTGGTACTGTTTTTTTCGTTCTTTCATAATTTTTCACAAGTTATGATATGTCACTTGCTTGTTGTTCATTTCGGTTAGCCAAGTTCTAGTTGTGCGAATGCTTTTCCATATTTAATCTGAGAAGTAAGAGTATGCTATTCCATAAATTCTCTTTTGGACTTTGTGAAGTGGCCACTCTTTGATTGCACTTTTGAGACTGTGATCAATCATTGAACTTGCATTTGATGCTTTTGCTTTTACATTTAGATAGCTAATGGTGCAGGTTGAAAAAGCCCTTTGCATAAAAAATATTCATTCTCTATTCACATGTCCATTTGTTTTTCTGTTTGAATCGCCAAACTAGCTCTGCAGACTATCTATAGATTGTATAGTTTCTGAACCATCAAAAACTAGATGAAGTTTATGATGATTAAATGTAGTAAATATCTGAACCAAAATAATAACTCGGATGTAGAATTGGAACATATAATATGTGTGCAAACCAACATATTCTATCTTCCGATTCAACTGTAAAGTAGGGCAACCCGTATATATATGTTTTGTTTCCCCTCTTACAGTTGTTTGTTCATTGTTGTAATCCTCACAATAATCTGAATCTTAAAAATGGGATTATGAGGCTTAACTGGTTATATAGGCTGATCTGTAATCTATTTTGGAATTAATTTGCATGAATTATGTCTTTCATTTTACTTATTGATAATTCTAGTTAAGTTTTTTGGTGGCAACTTAGATACCCATTCAAGAATGATGATTTGGCATGTCTGTGAATTTCATACTCTGATTCATATCTTAACCTCTGAAATATTAGAAGTACAGTAGTAAGATATAAATGTCTCATTATCATAGATATAATTTCATTTGATATTACTGTTAATTGTGATATTCTTTATAGTTTCATATAATTCATTTTGTTACACTACTAAAGCCATTATTGCACTTTGTCAGTTACTGATAAGAATGCTAATATATATTATGGTTTAAATTCACAGGAGGATCTTGACCACATTGATAGGCTAATTGAAGAAGCAGAAGCAAGATTCCAGAAGTTCCGGCACCCAGACCCATACATTGGTAATTATCATTGGAAAGTTGCAACTTCAGTAGCTCTCCTATGAGTTTGGTGTCATGCTTTTATCGGTTTTAGATTTGCAAACTAGATTGGACTTTCTTAAGCCAACTCATGGATTCCATTAGTTGAAATAGGGATGTATGGCTTAGTGTAGATGAATGTGTGACATTACTAGAGGCAATTAGTTGTAGGTCCAATATAGGATACAATGATTAAAAAAGTTGAGGTAATATAGGCGTGCTCAAATAACAACTAGCTGATTTAATAGTTGAGATGAATTGTCTCTATTAGAGTTAACATTGGTTAATAATGGACAATAAGGTTCATGCAACTGAATCCAAATAATTAGGACAAACACGGTCGAATGATGATGAATTATTGATGGTAATTAGCCTTAGACATAATCATGTTCAGCCATGCAAAAGACAATAGTTAATCTTGTTAGAGAAAAATGGTCATTTGCAATTAATGTTGTGTTGCTCCCACAATCACTGATAGTTGTTTAATATCAGATTCTGAATACTAATCTCAAATTGAATTTTATAACTGAAGACCGAACATTTTTGTTAAATCATTTTAGTTAGTGACCTCCAAGTTTTGTTACCTTCCAGATATTTGTTAGGAACCATCTAAGTAACAAACAAATTTGAATTCTGAGACACCATAAACTTCTGGAACTTCTTAAAGGTAAATAAAATCTCAAAGAGAAGAAATAACAAATAGAACTGGTTAAGAATGTTCCTTACGACAAGGTTATGATGGGAATTTGTTTTCCCCCCAAAATTAAACTTTTTCCTAAAAATATTAAACATGCAAACAACATAAGCCATAGATTTGAACTCCCATACACACCTTTGCTGCACCAAGGAGACTGCATATTACATACACAACAATATTAGCCCCTCTTTTTGGAATCTGCCTGGGCAATCACCTTTTAAAATCATAATTCCAACTAATGCAGTCCACTACAGTTAACTTTATTGAATGTAAGCCTACTTATTTGGGCACTTAGTCATCTTGTAGCTAATAGACTCCTTTGTATTTGAATAGTAAATAGTAAACTAATACTTCTGTAACGTTTTCTCTGCTTACAGTGCCTTGGGCTCCTGGTGGTTCCAAGTTCTGTAGAAATCCACCTCCACATCCAGGGGTAAGTAATGTGTTACTCGACATGGCAAGCTAGTATTACTTTTCCATCGATGATACGACTAGCATGCATAAAGACGGAGATCTTTCGTCCAGTCACTCATAAATATTATGGTTTTTTGTGTTTGCAGATTGAGATTGTGTACAACCACGGCAAGGAGGATGACTTGCAGTAGAAATGCATTCTGAAGAATAAAAGCTAGAACTGCAACATGTTTATTTTCGAGCTCTGGACGTTTACCCCATGAATAAAGCAAAATCATACTTTTGATACTTATGCGGTTGGAGACCGCAAGTCTGTTGGAGAACTTCATTGGTTCTTAATTTTCTTCTCAATCATTCACTGCATTTTAGAATCTATTTCAGTTGTGTCATGTACATTGCATTCTGTATCGCCGGGCAATGTAAAGTTAGAAGGATGAAAACTGCTCTGCTCCGATATTCTTGAAGTATCCATTTGACAAGAATGTCGAAGATTGCCAGTTAACAATTAAGGCGGCATGCTCTTGCAAATTCTGGAAATTTATTGCAAATGACTTGGTTGATTTTCATATTAGGTAATGTGTCACGATCCCAGAGGATCAAAACTCATGGTATCTTTAAGAAATCCTGCTCGAGTGAATTAGAATTGTCCTAAATGTTAAGGGGGAAAAGGGTATTTTGTTTTCATTGGAATTGTCCCAAGGATATTTCTTTTTTATTTATCATTTAAATAATATTTCCTTCTAGTTGAATCTATTTTTATTTTTACAAATATTCTTATTAGATGTTATTATAATAATTATGGTTTATAATTATTACGGAATAAATATTTAATAATAAGCAACATTAATAATATTACGGTGTAATAGGTATAATTTATAATTATTTTAATATAATATATAGTGGATGTAACGTTGAGATGGGAATTATTATATTATATGTAGTTGTGATAATTACAATCTTGTCAAAGTCCTTTATCCCAAGTGGTAAATATGAAGACATGTGTTATCTGAGATTTAAATTTGAGTCCTCTTAGTAATATGTAGCTGTTGACTGAGGTGCTATTTCGGCAGTAGACTCTTATCAACATAGTGGTATCGTACTTTCAAAAAATCCTTTAGGGGGTTTTTTGATAAGGAGCCGTTTTAGCGGTGGGGCCGATCATTATAAAAAGTTTACCAAATACAATTTTAGTTGAAGTGTCTTATCCCAAGTGGTAAGCATGGAGACATGTGTTGCCTAAGATTTCGAGTTTGAGTCCTCTTAACAACATGTAACTGTTGACTGAGGTGCTGTTTCGACAGTAGGCTCTTATCAACATAATGGTACCGTGCGTCTAAAAAATCCCTTAGGGAGTTTTTTGATATGGGATCGTTTCAGTAGTGGAGCCGATCACTATAAAAAGTTTACACAATACAGTTTTGTCCCCGGGCATAACTGAGTTGACTACGACGGAATAGACTTGCAGAAGAGGACAAAAGCTCGAATCTCGGCTTCGCCAAGACAATGCCCTCCTCCATCATGGCCAACTGCAATTTCTCGATTTTACCTCCTCACAGATAGTTGTGGGGCTGATCATGTGGGACTGCTGGGTGGTGGATTCCACCTTTTACCAAAGAAAAGATAATTGCAATCTTATTATTATTGTAATAATATTGAAAATAAAGATATTTTTGTAAATAAAAAATGAATTAAAATGAAATGGGTATTATTTTGATAATAAATAAAAAGAAATGCTTTTTTTACGATTTCAGTAAAATAAATACTCTTTCGATTTTTACCCCATCTTACATGTGTGCGATAAGATGGTGAGAGCGTGATACGATTCCTTAATTGTTATATTTAAATAAATCCTTCGAAATTTTATGGTTATTTTTTCCTTTTTTTTTGTTAAGAATATGTCTATATTTAATTTTTATTTTAATAAGTAATTAATTTTTTTTCTTTTATGTTAAAATATTTCGTTAGATTTTCCCGCTTGAAAAGGCACAGGCACAGACAAGTAATATGATTGGTTAATCATATAAGTTTGATTATGTTGGATATAGCGTCGGGGATACATAAATTTGTCTGAATTGAAATTATCAAAAACAAAATAATTTAGATTTAAATGTCAATGATGATTTTAATGGATAATCTTAAGCTGTTAATGCTGCAAAAGGAAAGAAAGATCTATTGGATTGTGAATACTGGCCAGGGCAGAAACATGACACATTTTGATGTTATCGCATGTGCGCCATGAGCCTTCGAACCGCCTACCTCATGCTACAAGCTCCCATGCCCTGACCAGCTGCTCCCGCCCGTGGGGGCAAGTGGACATTACTCATACGTAAGTGGATCATTGCTGGCAAGTCCGAGTGACCCGAGTTCTTCTTGAGTTGAGTGGGAAGTCGAGAATGGAGTTGGGACGTTGCGTGCTCCCGAACAATATTTCTAGTCCGGACGCTGAGTGGTTCTGCCAAATGCTATCGAGGCCAAGTCGGGAGACAAAATCGCCCCACTATTGCCGAGTCGGAAGGTTGAGTGTCGTGAGGTCCGAAAACGCCCGACTACCAAGTTGCCTGAACCTGAGTAGGTCATTAAGTACTGAGTCAGGAAAGCGACATCAAGTCAGAAAAAGAAAACGTCAAGGTCCGCGTTTAACGTAATTTTCTTAAAATAGATTCATCCTCCACCGACTATTCGTTAAGGTCATGTTGGACATATGTTTCCTAAGATACAGTGACATAACCATGTACACAATCAAGCGTTGGTAGTCGTGAACCGAGTGAATATCTGAATGCTATCATCTAAGAGAAAGAAAAAAAGAAACGAAGTTGATGAATTTCTTTGCTTTTGCATCTACCTTCTGCTCTTGGGTTTAGGAATTAAAACATTAATGTAGTTTTTAAATGGCCGAATAAAAGCCTTTTACTACTATTTACCCTCCAATTCAACGATCGCCAACCATCAATGGTGGGCTGTTCCACTTAGGTGATTGCTGATTTTCTATTAATCACACATTAATGTATCTGTTACACTTAAGTAGCAAGCAAAAGAATAATTGATGACAAAACATTGATTGATTCACTTGGACCGATTTTGCCCTAATTGATTTGGCATCGATGCATGACCTCACTCGAGCGATTAACTTGATACAATGCTTTTAATCCGAGCCTTGAATTTGCACTTCCTATGGCAACCGCATGAGAAAGAGTCTAGTTTTCCCCCATGCAGTTCTCCCAGATGGTTTCCTTTATACTAATTTTTTTTTCCATTAGCATCAAGTTTACCCTCGCAGTGAACTTGCAATTAACACTCCATTTAATTCTTTAGTTAACAGATTTACTAAATTATCACAACCTCAATGTTTGTGAGATATTATAAATCAATCACAATATCATGAAACTCCTAACGTGAGATTAAAATCTCATTCACAATGAACTCTTCTACCTTTCCACCTCTCTAATTTCTATTCAAATTTTTGATAAATTATTGGAAATCGACCCCTCATCCTCCCTCCGATTCCGACACGGTTCCTATCAAAGAGTAGATAGATTATGCTTCATGGCCTTGACATAAACATTAAGATCCGTGTCGGTTAGAGGAATAAAGTTGATAAAAACAATACATTATTTATTTCTAAGAAATTTCATTTCATTGATGGTTCCTTGTTTACTGACTCATCCTTCACCATCAGCTGATTCAGCTCCCACCAGTCTTTGTCTTTGTCATGGCACAAGAACAACTTCATGGTAGAGCACAAGAACAACTTCATGGCAAGAGGCTGTTTCCAGGATTTGAACCCGTGACCTCTAGATCACATGGCAACAACCTTACCGTTGGTAGAGATCATATAAGATGGATTAAATTAACATAAATAATGGCACTAGAGATGGATGATTCTCTTTTCTTAATTCTCTCGATGTGGCCTGTAGTCTGTAGTCTGTCTTGAGAAGAAAAGTCAGTAGTAATAAATCATCACAAGGGTTTGCATCAGCTGACTAATCTAATCAATGTTATGACATATAACCTCGCAGTCTTTATCTTCTCTGCTTTGCCAAGCTTGAAATTTTAATTTTAATTTTAATCCTCATGCTTGCATCATGAGCACACACACAAGCCACTAAATATAATACCACTTGCATAATGCACACTTTATTAGGGTTTAGGGTTTATTAGTCTCCACACTACTGTTAAGTAAACTGACCTTAAGTTGAGGTTCCATCATGTAACAAAACACAAATATTGAAGCATCTACGGTATCGGTATCATCAGTATCGGTATCGGTCTAGTCTAGCAAGCTTGTATGAGTATGTATCCATTGACACAGAGTTGCTTAAACACCATAATTGTGCAAGTAGAAATACTTAGTGACAGTGAAAAGAACAATACCTCTTTCAGATATATTACTTTAGGTGACAGGTGAGAGGTCGTTATCGATCTGTTGGACACGAATTGGCGTTCGATTCGACCTCAGCAGCTTCCCTTTCTTTACTCCTGAGTTTGTGGAGGTAAAGGCCAGAGGCATAGGTCAGGTTGATGATGCTGATTATGAGAGTATGGTAGGTGGAATTCGAAGTACAACGGTAACTCGAGGGGCACGGTTAACTTCTGTAAAGATGTTTAGCATAGTATCAGAGAGCATCATAAGTTTCCTAGAGGAGATTCAATGGAAATTCACTTGGAGAATTGAAGTTTAAAAAACAGCTATCCTTAAACTATGGATTGCAGATAAGCTAGTGCAAGTGGGAAACATACGAAACAATGAAAATAAACTAAAGACATAATCGAAGCAAGAAACACCCACTCGATTGGATTGTCGGGATATGCTGCAAGATCCTCCATCACTTAGATTATTCTCTGATTGATTACATCTTTCTGTGGGCATCGATGTTGTCAGCTCGATCTAGATTAGATTTAGATTAGATTAGATTCCGGGAAGATGCCTGTCCCATACTTTATCTCAAGAAGGTAAAGCTTAATTACTCTGCCTCCCTCATGCTGCATCAGGGAAGGAGTTTTCTTCATGGAGCAGTCACTGAATAAAGAATGCCAGAGCATTAATGCTTGTTTATGCTACAACTTGCACCCTCATCTACACTAATTAATCGAGGAGATGAGTTGGCACTACAGCAAAACTAGAAGCTAAATGTTTATTTAGAATGATGTCACTGAATGAATGAATTAATAAGTCATAGATTTCGATATTTTAGCAGACACGAGTACAAGGCACGACTACTAAAATTCAACAACAAAACTAGAAGCTAAAGGTTTAGTTAGGATGGTGTCTCTGAATGGATGAATGAATTAACAAGCCATAGATTTCGATATCTTAGCAGACATGAGGACAAGGCACGACTACTAAAATTCAACAGCAAAACTAGAAGCTAAATGTTTAGTTAGGATGATGTCTGAATTAACAAGCCATAAATATCGATATCTTAGCAAACATGAGGACAAGGCATGACTACTAAAATTTAACAGCAAAACTAGAAGCTAAATGTTTAGTTAGGATAGTGTCCCTGAATGAATGAATTAACAAGCCATAGATTTCGATATCTTAGCAGACATGAGGACAAGGCACGACTACTAAAATTCATCAGCAAAATTAGAAGCTAAATGTTTAGTTTGGATAGTGTCACTGAATGAATGAATTAACAAGCCATAGATTTTGATATCTTAGCAGACATGAGGACAAGGCAACACTAGTAAAATTCAACGACAAAACTTTAGCGAGGATAGTGTCACTGAATGAATGAATTAACAAGCCATAGATTTCGATATCTTAGCAGACATGACAAGGCAACAAGGCAACACTACTAAAATTCAACAACAAAACTAGAAGCTAAATGTTTAGTTAGGATAGTGTCACTGAATGAATGAATTAACAAGCCATAGATTTCGATATCTTAGCAGACATGAGGACAAGGCACACTACTAAAATTCAACAGCATACTAGAAGCTAAATGCTTAGTTAGGATGGTGTCGTTGAATGGATGAATTAACAAGCCATAGCGTTCGATATCTCAACAGACATGAGGACAAGGCACGACTACTAAAACTCAAAGTAATGTTACTGCCTGCAGAGAATAGTGATACCTTAAAGAAGTCGACTTGGTAAAAAAAAAGTTATCTAGATCTGCATCCATCACCATTGTAGGTATCAGAAACTTCCTTCTGATTTCTTCATATATTGGTCTGCAATTGCTGCAGATATAACAAAGTTTGAGTTAAGTATCATAGCATTCTTGCAGGAATAATCACATCCCTAATGCTGATTTACCTTTTTATGAAGAACAGAGCTTGGGAACTTCATCGATGAAACTATAAGGATCAATGAGGACATCAAATAGACCAATGTCAAATAGTATTGTAGAAAAAATAGTTAACTGGCATGATTCGTGCATGCTTCTAGCTAAATTGAATAACCATTAAATATTCAAAATTTAATAACCAATGTCAAATAGTCTTCTAAGTTCTTCAGGCTCTTGGATGCTCTTCACAATTGGGAGTCATCGCCTCAACTCTTGTCCTATCACCACCGATGACTCATTTATCCACGGTGGGAACATATATATATATATATAGTTTTATTAATTACTCCATCATTAGCTTAATTAGTGCAGGGTAATTAGGGATTTAAATAATTTGCCTAGACTTACTGGTGTGTTTTTTTTAATGTTTTAAGCTAACGTAGATTGGCTTGCTGGTTCTATATAAGCATACCAGACGCTATCATCTTCATAGAGAAGTAACTCTGCAACTGCTTATGGATTCCATCGTAGAGAGTCGGTGGATTGTTTTGCTCTCCATCGCTGCCAAATGCGACGAGCTCACCGCCAGCCGGGCCCACCTCCTCCCCGTTGCTGCTGCGGTGGCTGCCTGCTGGCTAGCCATTCTCCTCCTCCACTGGGCCTGCCCCGGTGGCCCCGCCTGGGGGCGCTACTACTGGAGGAGCCTCCGCCGGACCTGCGGCGTGCGCCACGCCATCCCCGGCCCTCGGGGACTCCCTGTGTTCGGGAGCATGGGGCTCATGTCCGGCCTCAAGCACAGGAAGCTCGCTGCTGCGGCCGCCGCCATACCCGGCGCGCGCCGCCTCATGGCGTTCAGCCTAGGCGAGACTCGGGCCGTGGTCACCTGCGACCCGGACGTCGCCAGGGATATCCTCAACAGCCCCGCCTTCGCCGACAGGCCGGCGAGCGAGTCTGCCTACGGCCTCCTCTTCCACCGCTCCATCGGCTTCGCTCCTTACGGAGACTACTGGCGCGCCCTCCGCCGGATCTCCGCCGCCCATCTCTTCTCTCCCAAGCAGGTGGCCGCCTTCGCCGGCCACCGCGCCGCCATCGCGGACCAAATGGTGCGCGCCCTCCGCGGCCGCGCCGCCGCACGGAGCCCCATCCAGGTCCGAAGCGTCCTCAAGCAGGCGGCGCTCAACCACGTGATGTGGTTCGCGTTCGGGAAGCAGTACGATGTGGAGGAGGACACGAAAGAGACGAGGGAGCTGCGGAGCTTAGTGGAAGAAGGCTACGATCTCCTCGGCAAGCTTAACTGGTCCGATCACCTGCCGGCGATCGCCGGACTCGACCTGCAGCGAGTCCGCGCCCGCTCCTCCAAGCTCGTCGTCCGGGTCGAGCGATTCGTCACCCGCATCATCGAGGAGCACCGCGTCGCGCGGGCCGGGGACTCAGTAGACTCGCCCAGGGATTTTGTCGACGTTCTGTTGTCCTTGCAGGAGCCCGAAAACTTATCCGACGCCGACATGGTCGCCGTCCTGTGGGTAAGCTTACCGGCCTCTCTTCATTTCCTCAATATTGGAATTATTAAACCATTTGGAAATTAAATAGGAGATGATATTCCGGGGTACGGACACCGTGGCGGTGACGATAGAGTGGGTGCTGTCGCGCCTGGTGATGCACGGGGAGGTGCAAGCGAGGCTGCAGGCGGAGCTGGATGCGGCGGCGCAGGCGAAGATGGCGGTGCCGTACCTGCAGGCGGTGATCAAGGAGACGCTGCGGGTGCACCCGCCTGGCCCGCTGATGTCGTGGGCGCGAATGGCGATGGAAGACGTCTCCGTCGGCGGCTCCATCGTGCCGGCGGGGACCACCGCGATGGTGAACATGTGGGCCATCGCGCGCGACCCGACCGTGTGGCGGAACCCGCTCCGGTTCGACCCGGACCGCTTCCTGGGTCCGGCGGCGGAATTCTCGGTGATGGGGGCGGACCTCCGGCTGGCGCCGTTCGGCGCCGGGAGGCGGGGGTGCCCCGGGAAGGGGCTGGCCATGGCGACCGTGGAACTCTGGGTGGCGACGCTGGCTCGCGAGTTCGAGTGGCTGCCGGTCTCGGCGGAAGGCGGCGTCGACCAGTCGGAGGTGCTGCGGCTTTCCTGCGAGATGGCGGCGCCTCTGACTGTAAAGCTGCGGCACAGACGGCAGCCGGAGACGACTCTCCCTTGAAGGGGGGATGGCGGCTTCATCTGTGTCCATGCCGTTGGTTCTGCTGTTTAAAAAGTCCAGATAATGTTTTTACATGTTTAAGACTATGCTACTGTAATATATATATCTATATATATATATATTAGCAAATTGTATAATAATATAAAAATACTGAAGTATGAACTCATATATTTGCTGGTGCATATATAAAAAAAATGGATCTAATGTTGATAGAAAGGTTCATTTATGGAATGCAACTTTGATTGACTAGATTGAAAGAAACTTATTTGGAACAAACATCCAAAAAAATTTTAGTTTTTTCTCGATAAATGAAGCCTAAAAAATATTTGTAATAAATACTAATGAATATAGATTAAGTCACCTAATTTGTTTTGTGAAATCTTTGTCCTAACTATTAATCATTATAGATTAAGTCACCTCATTTCTTTTGTTTTATTTGTTTTGGGGATAAGTGATTTATATAGTGGCTGCTAAGTTGTATTTATCACGTAGGCTTTTTTTAGTTGAATTAGGTATCCCATTTTTCAAATATTAAGAAAAAAAAATTTGATCGATCATAAGAATAAAAGATATCTAACAATTTATTATAATTAAAAAAAATTTATCCGATAATTCATCTAATAACACTCAATTCTTAAATATTTAAAAAACTATACAAGCATCCAGCCACTAGCCACTGCATCTTAGCCCCGAGGCCTATCATCATGTAAGATTTCAAGACTAGAAAAGTAGTTATTATTAAAAGAGCATAACAGAATTTCATCCTATTTTAAGTTTTATGATCTTTTTACTGGGAGGATGGAAAATTGTTCTTACTACTTTTTAAAAAGAGATATATTATTTTCTTTGTTTTTACTAAAAGGACATATGGATTTATAAATTCACAGTTAAATTTCTCAAACCCAACTCTTGATCAGATCAGGCTTCCACGACGACGGACGGCGACCCCGTGCCACCGCAAGTCGCCTAGCTCGGTCACGGTCAGCAGTCGCTGTTTCACGCAACCTTGAGCGTGCGAGGTCTCCTCGCGCGCTCGCTATCGGTGGCCCCGTGCGCGCGACCGCTGCCAACGGCCCCCACACGAGGTTGCCTCGCACGGCCGCTACCAGCAGCCCCGAGCACACGAGGCCGCCTCGCGCAGGACCGCAACAGTGAGTCTCTTTATTTTTTTTTCGTGTTATTTCCCAAGGATTTTTGAAATAAGAAATAAAGGTGAATGTTTTTTTTTAATATATATTGTTTTTTCAAAATGAAATGCTCTTTTAACAATAACATAAATAATTCAAATTCAATAGCAATTAAAAAAGAGCAGCAACTACTTTAGTACCTAGCAGACAAGCTTATAATTGAGATCCAATTTAAAATTTGAGCGAGCATTCTGGAATGCATCTTAGCATCAAAGGAAAGAGACTAATGATGTAATCCATTAATTAACTTGAATGCACAAACAAATCTGAACCATATGAATAACAATAATAATGCCAAATAATTTTTTTTAAAAAAAAAGGCAGTACAATTTGAAACTGTTTTTTCTCTGACTTGAAGGAAAATATAAACTAACCAAGATTCTTCATATAGTGTTAGATATGGATGAGCATAAAGCTAAATCATGATCATGTATGCACGTCCTAATATTAATTAAGTGGCTGAGGAAGATGAATAAGCACAAAGATAAGAAAAACTTATGGGTATTCAAGTAACAGAAGATTTGATTTGGTTCTCATTGATAAGTATGAATATCAAGTAACGATTCCAAGTCATTTAGACTTAAAGTTACCAAAGATCTAAGTAACAATTCATTGTCTGCACAAGATATATACCCATATCTATGAACAATCAGAATTGTGATTATTATAAGATTTATTCTTAAAGCAACATTAGTTGTTTTTTCCCACATTTTTCTCTTTGAAAAAGCTCAACCCCTGGATTCACTATTGTAAACAATTAGTGCAAGTTGCAACATAACAAGTATAGAACATGACCGAATAAGGATAGCGAAGAACATCCAGAACTATAAATTAAAAACTGAAAGAAGCAACATTTATAACTCTAGTGGATATTGAGGATAATTTAACATAAGATATATCTTGATGCATATCCAGACAATTAAAATATTTGTTTACTTCAATTACATATTCAGTTATCCTAGTGCAACCTAACCTCAGCCTGGCTACTCGCCCACCTTTAGTTTCTATCAGCTCCTCAAACTGAGGAGCACACACAATTGGTTGCATAGCAAGTTGCGAGAAGTTTAAGAAATCCATAGATGAATTGAATGAATATTTGTATAAGGATAAAAAAAAATCCAATAGAATGATAGAGATATGAGGACAATAAGTATTTTGCATTCCCAACAGAGTGATGATGACCTCCTACCTTCCACTCAGTATCAAAATTAAGCTTTGAAGATGTCATCTGTCATCTAAGGTAAGAGACAAGACTCTTAAGCAGACACTGTGCTCCAAATTTATTTCTTTTGAAGTGCTGACAAGATGCTTCATCTTGTTAACAGTGATTCTTAGATCCCTTTGGTCACGCTTTGTCATCATGTCTCCATGTATTCCAAACTCCTCAATCAAGCAGCCAAAGTAAGCCAGTAGCACAACAATATGGGGACAAATGATTTCAGTTAATATATTTACACTACGATGAAGCTTGCTAAGTTACAACAGATGTCGATTTCATGGTCCAACGAGATCAGTAACATGATGTTATTCATAACCAGCTAATGCACCACAAGTTTAGCGTAGTGATATTGACAACTAAATTAATTAACCTGGCAGCTTCTTCTAGTTGACAAAAGTAGCTAGGAAAGAACAACGACTAAGCTACGACTAAGGTTCAATAGTTCAGCTAGGAGATGTTGGTCGATGTGGAGGAGTGTGATCTTAGCATGATGACAGTGTGAGATATTTAGACCATAATAGTGCTGATCTAATCTCGATCATCATAATAAGCAATTTCCTTGGGGTTAGATAACGAAAGAACAACAAAAGAATACTTCTGTAAATGATGTGGGCATTTTGTGCAATGAGGTAAAGCCTAGCACAAGTGACTCAGAGAACCATTATCACATCTAATCTTATTTATGACCTCATACGTCAGAGCAAAACCACTTCGATTTTCATATTCAAGTTGCAGTGGAAATGTAGAAGATTAGAGTGGGATGCCATCAAAGAAGTGCCACGTGAAAATTTGTGGTAGATTTGATATCCTGCAGTGCTTCAATGGGCCTACATTGATATTCATACATGTCAGTTTCCAAAACCAAATTATTTATATGCACTTATCTCCATCTCTCATAGACATAGAATCAACGAGAGTTTAAAATATCACTACATCAATTTCACAAAGTTAATCTTAATGCAAAACCACAAGGTTGGAGCCTAGAAATGGATATAGATACCTACTTGGTAGGGACAAGCCTAGAAATGGATATAGATACCTACTTGGTAGGGAATATAGATTAGAGTGTTAGGTGGGTTGTTAGCAAACAATAATCACAAAAACAAAATGTAATGTAGCAAAGTTGAAAATATGGATCTATGACGTTACCATAAAAAAATACAATAAAAATAGGATTATTTGAGAGAATCAGGTATAAATATAATAGATCATTAGGGAAGAATTAGGTGTAGCTGCAATAGATCATGAAATTAGAGAAATTAAGTTAACAAATTCAATGACAAACAATAGATTCTACAATTAGAAAAACACAATTGAATAGTTGAAAAGAGGAGTATTGGAAAGCTAAGAAAATTCTAGTTAAGATAATTAAAAGTGATTTAAGAAATTTGAATATTATCAGTGATACACCCTCACATAAGAGTTCAACGGAAATTTGAACCATTTTGTTTGCATGGTTAACATGAATGACACTGAGAAATAAGAAATAAAGAAATATTTATGTCATGTCTCTTTCACCTTAGTTTATTTATGTTTTGTTTAAATAGTCTTACATTAAGCGCAAAGATGTTCAATCATGACATTGAACTCATTGAAGACCATACAACAAGCATTATATGACCTATATAGTTCGTAGGAATGGCAATGGGTACTCAAAAAAACTGTATGTCTGTGGGTAACTAACCCATTTTAAGTTGGCTCCAGCATTTGATATGCTTAATAATCAAATTTGTTAGATTCAGGTTTGCTTAAAATTGAAAATAGCAAGCACTTGCATATTTTACTCATCTAAGTATGGTTCTTGTGAGTACCCATTTATCATCTAAAGTTGGTATTTAATAAGGTTCATATGTTTGGTCATTAATCGAGTGTGGGCTGAGGTAGTTTTATCCATTTTTACTCAAGATTATTGTCATATTGACTCTTAGCCATGGGAAACATAATTAAGGTGTGGCAATCATAAGGAAATGTTTGAGTTATCTGGAGGAGATCAGTTGGCCAGTGCACAACTAAAAAACCCATGGAGGTGGAGCAAAACCAACCAGTCAAATGACTCAAACTTAAGAATCCAAAGTCATAATGGAACAATCATACCCTTGTACCAAGTCTTGCTCACAAATAAATCAAATAGTATAGGAGGAAACACTATTTAAACTCTTACTGACAAATGAACTACAAAATAAAGAAAATAAAAAGCAAAACCTAAAAGAAATACTCTCTTCTGCCCAATAAACATACAAAAAATTCAAATAGAAACTTAAGATACACTAAATAAACAATTCCTACAGGAACTATAATGCTCATAATTTTAATAATTACACCTATTCCAAAATTCCCTATAATCAGTTAATAACTGAATCGAGTTATCAGTAACTTTCATTGATCCCGGAACTTGGGATCCCATGGATGAAGATGTATTGCTTTCTACAATTCATCCAATTACTCGAATCAAGCATTTTGCATTATTTTTTATTACTATTCTATGATCATAGATTTTTCTAGGTTTACATCAAGATAACGAGTTAGAGATACTGAAACACGATTAACCAAGTCGCAAACTAAATCTAATCTACTCAAGTTTCCACTTTCCAAAGTACACAATGAGCCGAGTCCAACTGGAGTGGGCCGAGAAGGCCTCGGTCCATGTTGCTAAAACACACAGCAAATAGGAATCTCGATTTGATAAAGAAGGAATGCACATACCAGTCACCAGATCAAGGGGTTCTCCGTCCTTCACGGAAGCGGCTCTGGAGGAAACTCCAGGCGAATCCCTGTGCCGATCTCAGCGCGAGAACAGAATATATCGAGGTACTCTTACCCGATGATTCGGTGCTTGGGAGGGTTTGCGATGCCGCGCGACCCCCAGGAGGAGATCGAGGCTAAGGAATACTAGATGGTTGCAGGAGAGGGAAATGCAGGGGTGCTACAGCCGGCGGCGGCGGGTATCGTGGCCGTTCCGGCGATCCCGAGCGCCGAGGTGGAGATTGCGCGCGGAGGAGAAGAGCAAGAATGAGTCGAGTCAATGGTTCGAATTTAAACGTAACGAACCGGGCCAATCCGACCCAGCCCGGCCTGATTCGAGCCCGGCCCAAATTCAACCAGGGACCAGCCCAAACTCAAGTATTTAGATTTTATTAAATTAATTTTAAAAATAGACTATCTTTCTTTTTGATTCTTCTGTATGATAAATTTAAAATATAATTTATACACTGAAGACTTTCAAAATATTCATCCTATTACTATTAAAATTCAAATTTTTTATTTTATTTTTAAGTATTTTACCATTATACTGTACATGTGGAGACAGGATTTATTTGCTTTCTAATATAGATAATAGTGAGTTATAATCTAATTTTTTTTAGTATTATTATAAGAAATTTGATCAAAATTACTTCAACATACTCAAAGTTACTAAGAAATTATTTTAATATTAATTCAAACTGTTCGAATATTAATTAAAACTATTTCGATTTGATCAAAATTGATCTAACTTAGTCAAATTTAGTGGTACAAGAGTACTAGGTCTGACCCTAGAATTTTGATGTTTGACAATACACCTAGGTTTTGTCAGTTTGACCAGGAGTTGATTCAAATATGATATAATATTTGGATGTGAATGAAGTCTAGTCATGTCAATTTAATCAGAAGACTAGCGAAAAGTCCTAGTTAGTTAGACCAAGTAATGAGAAGTCATAGTGGAGATTAAGCAAAGAAAAATCTAAACTGGATGCTTGGCACGTAAGAAGTCTACTTAGGAAAGTGACTAGTTTTAACTGGAGGTTAGGCAAAAGAAAGTTCAAACTAAAAGTTTGGCAGGTGAGAACTGAGAAGTCTACTTAGGGAAGTGATTAGTTCTAACTGTAGGATAGGCAAGGGAAAGTCTAAACTGGATGTTTGGAAGGTGAGAAGTCTACCTAGTAAAGTGACTAGTCCTAACTGGAGGTTAGATAAAAGAAAGTCCAAATTGGATATTTGGCAGGTGGTAAGTCTATCTATGGAAGTGACTAGTCCTAACGGAGAGTTAGACACAGATAAGCAAGTAGGTTAGACTTACAAGATAAGACTTAGGTAAGCCTAATAGGTCAGATAGATTATAGGTAGGCTTAGGTTGCTTGTGTGTTTGTATGCTTATCTTGCAGAAACCAGAAGATGGAAGCAAAATGATGGAAGTATAAGAGGAACACATAAAAGTAGTCGAACCAAGTCCGAGGTCAATTTAGGTCAAACCCGAGTTGACTGGATCTAGGTGCCCTAAGGATTTCCAAGAGCTTGGATGGTCCAAGCGCCTCTATCTGTTCCAGGCGCTTGAATCCAGAAAAATCAACCCAGATATAGTCCGAAGAGATCGGATCTTATCCAAGCGCCCGGATAAGGATCCAGGCGCCCGAAAGACTCTATATAAGGAGGTTGAACGTGTACCACAAAGAATCATCTCTCTATGTCATTCTCTCCATCCTGTGGTGCTGCTGAACGTGAATGGGGCCAAGCTCGTGCAACCGGAGAAGTTTCAGGAGGAGTGCGTGGAGCTCAGGACTTCTGGATCGGCTACTATACATGTTGGTTTACTCTTCTCTCAAGTCTTACATTGTATTTAATTTATATTCTTGATTGGACTGTAAGACGAGTTTCTCTGCCTCCGAATAAGGTTCGAAAAGAAGACCACTAATGGACAAGCGCCTCTCATACATATGCCTTGGATGTACTAACTATGGAAGTTAGGAATCAAGTAAAATCCGCGAGTCCCTGTGCTTGTTTATCTAATTTCGTTGCTAAGTTTACTTTGATAGTACGAACGAACGAAAATGAACGAACGACGAAACGCGCTATTCACCCCCCCCCCTCTCTCTAGCGCGTTCTACCGATCCCACAAAATCTAATTAAATACTATTGATATAATTTTGATTAAAATTAACTATAATCGTATAGTAATTAATCAAAATTACTTACAGCTCCAACGTGAAGTGACACTAAAGCTCCTATAATAATATTGGATATGAGTATTTTTTAAATATAAGATATCTTATTAATATAAAGAAAAGTTTTGATAAAATTATTATTATATTTTTAAAAATAATGTGCTCTTTTGGATTATAATAAAAATAAGGATGCTTTTTCCATTTTAGCCCATTCGAATTTCGAACCCATAGCCAATTAAATATTCTTTATTCAAACTCTAAAGTACCAACTTGGAGGATATATTGAATTCGAGAAGTGTTAGGGTTTAGCAAGGACTCGCTCACTTGGATTCCAAGCTCAACCATCTATTCTACACTGTAATTATACAGCACGCATATAGGTCGCACTCGCACACGAATCAATTGAATTTAATGCAATCCTAACACCGGTTCAATTAGATTTTTCCAACATAAAGTATCAACTTAGAGTGTACAAATAACAAATAAGTAATCAAATCCATATGTACTTGACTATAACATTAATACATAATAAAAAATTTATCAAATCCTTGCAGTGCTAGAATTTGTTTAAGTCTCTCTTATCTAGAACTCGAAACTCGAATAGCTATAGAACAAACACAGCTTGACGATGAGGATGAGGATGACGAAAACCCGAATTCGAGGAGTTGGAGAAGGAACACAAGTGTAGTTCCAAGGACCATCATCTGTTCCACACTGCAATTATATATAACATGTGAACAGCTTGGAGAAGACAACAACCAAGCAGTGAGATTTCCCCTAAAGTGAGGCAAGTCATGGGTCCATTACCCAGCTAAGTATGACCACTACCAATTGCATTCTAGGGCTCTCTAACAACCATTCAAATCATTCATCCAGACCTTTCTCCTCCTCCTCCATGTTCCCACCAATACAAGTAGAGTAGGGCAAAACTCAAAATCCTTGATTATCATAATTGTATTTCTCATACCGAAGATGCTCTTATTATAGTATTATTGTAACAATCATAGAGTAGCTGCTATAACATATATAAAAATAAATTAATTCAACTTGGCAAAAAAAATCTATATATAAAATACTTTTATATCGAAGAATTTTGTATTAATTTGATAAAAATTATTTAAACTTAATCAAAATTACTTCAACATCAAACTGTTATAACAATGATTAATTAGTTATTACAACAATGTAGTAACCAATTATTACAATTGTTAAAAGAGCTTTTTTTTTCCAAAGGATGCCCCTATCATGTTTCTCATATAGAAGATCATGTAAAGATAAATTAATTTAATTTGGTCAAAAAAAATCTATATATGGAATACTTTTATATCAAAAAATTATTTACAAATTTGATCAAAATTATTTCAACATGGTCAAATTCATCATAAAACTATTATAACAACGATTAATTGACTATTATAGTATTGTAGCAACTGATTAGTGACCACTACAATTTTTTTAAGATGAATTTGGTCATGTTGAAGTGATTTAGATCAAATTTGAATAATTTTATCAAGTTAATAAAAAAATAATATAAAAATGCTCTATAATAAAACTATTGTAACAAGGATTAACATTGTAGCAACCAATTAGTGGCTGCTATAATATTTTTATGATAAATTTAACCAAAATTGAAGTGATTTTAATTGAGTTTGAGCAGTTTTAACTTAATAAAAAAAATTGATATAAAAGTGTTCTATGCATATGTTGTTTGACCAAATCAGATAACTGTAGATGCTATAATAACGCTAGCTAAAATAATATTTTCAGTATGAAAAATATGATTGCCCAAACAAACATTTTGGACAGACTAGCCGTCCATAAAAAATAAAAGGGAAAACAAACAAGAGAGACCCGTCAAGCAATCAAAATGGTGTGGTGCTCTGAATCAATCATCTAACTCTGAACAAACAACAACTTATTTGACTTGGTGTGCAAAAAGAGCAGAGGGCATGGGAAAACACAAGAATAAGAACAAGAACAATTGGAATCCACCCAATTCTCCATTAATAATCCTACTTTCCATGTGCAATCATTTCAATCTAAAAAACACAACAAAAAAACAGCTTTTTGGCAAATCTACAACATTGTGAACAAAATTCTCATAGCAGTGGTAGTAGTAGATACAATAATCTTATCTTATTGTTTCATGGATCTCGAGTATTATGTGAAGATATGCACACAAAAATAATAATGGCAGGGCAGGCAGATGTGATATTGAATTCAGATTGAGAGGAAGTTTAATCACACCTACTGTTTTGGTTTTAGGGTTCTTCTTCTTCTTCTTATTTCAAAACAGCTCCCAATCAAGCCTTGCGGTGGTTGTGGGCGGCGCGACGGCGATTGCGGCGGTGGAGGTGGATGGGATGAGTAAGGAATCGAATGTCTCCCAGTCTGTGGTCACGATTACTGGTTGCTGCTGCTGCTGCTGCTGAAATTGGACTCGACGCTGTGATTTCGGTTCTCTGTTCTGGTGCTGTTTGGGTTGGGCATTGCCTCTCGGAGCTGAGTTCTTGATCTTGATTCGGTCTAGGGTTTCGACGTATGTCTGCACTCTGTTCACCTGCTCGAGATTAAGGAAATTGCTTGGTGAATTGACGGCCGATTTGAAGAGTTCGAGCAAGGAATCGAGTAACGAAGATGAAACCTGGTTTCTTCTCTGTTGCTTGGCGTCACCGTCGGCGACGACGCCGTCCAATTTGATCAACTCGTTCATCAACAGTTCGATCAATCGAATCACGTCCTCCTCCACCACTCTCCCTCCTTTGTTTACGATCGTCTCCAATGCCAAAACCTAGTAATGTGCGCTTTTTATCAGAGAAAAAAAAAATCGAAAAGAGAAGTAGGGGATCGATTAGGGTTACCTTGGAGGCGAGCTTGTCGACGTCGCGGGCGATGGAAGCGATGGCTTTGGTGGCCTTCTCCATCTTGTGGTTCTTCCGCATCTCCAGCAACCGCTTGGCCTTCGCCGTGGCGTCCTCCTCCACCACCAACTTCGATCGGTCCTTCACGCCGGCGGTGTCGAGGAAGGCGGCGGAGTCCCGCTCCTTGTCCTTGTAAATGATCCTCTGGTCCAGAGGGTGCATTCCCACGCGCTCCGCCACCATCTTCTTCAAATCCCCTTCCGATTCATCCACGCCGACCAAGTCAGCAACCAAACACTAGCAATGATTGAGCTCATCATCGTTCTCACTCACCGAACGTGGCCTGGGAGCTGATGTAGATCTCGTGGTAGACGGATCCGTGCTTCACCTTGAGGCGGATGGTCGGGACGGCGGCGGCCGGGGGCGCGGCGTCGGGATCGCGCTTCTGGACCACCATTCCGCCGGGAGTCACCTCCAGCTCCGCATCCTTCTCCTCTGCCGCGGCCGCCGCTGCCGCCCCTGCGACTCCGACGCTACTCCTCGCCGGCATTCCGCCTCCGGCTGGGGATCTCCAAATTGTCGAAGAGAACAAGCGATCCGGCGGACTTATATATGAATTCGAGGACGATTAATTTCGCTTCCGATTAGGATTTTTTTAATTTAAAAAATATATTTTCCACACGATTTATTTTATTTTATTTTATTTTTTCTTTGCTGGCATTGAGCATCACATTCTTGCTCGTGTTTAGTTGGAGAGATAATTTACACTTGAGCCCTGGAGTTTTGTTCATTTTTATTTACCCACAAAAACTTCAATAAATTGTATTTTACTAGGCTTTTGGAGAGCAATTAATCTTGAAGGTAGACGATCTTTTCATAATTCATCTATTAAATAAATTTGAAATATAATTTATACACAGATTCAAACTTTAAAAATTCTTATTTATTCCCTGAAGTATTTTATCACTATACCATATCTGTAGAGATGAGACTACAATGACAGTGATATGTTTATTATTAGCAAGTAAAGATTGAATGTATATATTGAACTTGTTAATGTTTATGAATAAATATTATAAATTATTCATGAATAATATTCTTGAACAATATCTATAAATAAAATTTTTATTCATCAATAAAATTATTATCAAACTTATAAATAAATAAATAAAAATCTTTGAATAGATAAATTTATAATATTAAATTATTAATCAATCAAATAAGTTTAAACATATAAAAAACTTCAACAATCAAATAAACTCAAGTCAAGCTTGAATAAAGTTAGCCAAGCCAAGGATTGAATAACTGTTTCAACAGTTTAATTAATTTTAAACTTCACTTAGCTCAATTATTTTACTAAATAATCTTAAATCATATAAAATTTAATTTGGCTTGGCTCGTTTATAATTTCAAAGATGAGCTCTTATGCCTTATAATTCTGTCCAATTGAGGTGCCACATCTTAGGGGTCGATTAAGAGATTAAAGTGTGGGAACCGTGTGGAACTGTTGGGATGACGGATTTCAGAAGAAAAAGATCAAGAAAGTAAAGTGAAATAGTTTTTAAAATTCTCAAGAAAATGCATTTCTATTAAATTTTTGCCGGCCTTGAGATGAAAATATTGGACTTCAGAGGAGCAAACTGGAATTTCTTCTATGGAGATGTATCGAATATATATATATATTATATATCGGTCACGTGCAGAGTGTCGTAACGGGGCGAGAAGGGTGGGAATAAAACGGGAAAACCGGGTTAAACCACCGACAGAACGAAGGAGTTGAGGTGTCGGAGTCACGTTGGTGATCTGGAGCCGTCCATCAAAAAGAGTGGGTGCGTTTATCGGAAAGGGACGGTACACCCTACGGCGGTATAAAAACGACGGTGGGGCCGCCTCCACCGTCCGAGTTGGAGACGGCGTACCCAACCCCGCACCCAGTCTTTCCATGCGGGAGTTGGCACTGATGGATGGATATTCGCACCAACTCAATAAATCCAAATTATTATTCGAAAAAGAAATATACTAAATTTGGTAAATTAATTAATGTAATAATACAAAATCTTAATGTTAATGATGTCATTAGATCGAACTGTCTATATAGTTATAGTTTAGGGTTTAAGCAATCTTGTCATGGTATGGTTTAGTATCAGTAATTATGTCTAGATGAAGTCAATAAAATTAAATTAAACCGAATCGAATCGATATATAAGTATATGAATACAAGATACATAAAGTCTACGTCATTAATTTATAAAATGATGCAAAAAAATTCATAGTTTACAAGCACAGAGCCGTCCTAGACTATAACCCATCCTAAAGTATCGAATTCTTTTAATAAAAACTAAATAAACAAATTGAATTATCAAACATGAAATGAAATGAAGGTAGAGATTTAAAATGGAATTGAGATCGAATAAAATTTATCGAGTAGGTATGAAAATAAGAAATATATTAATCCAAAATAGAGTTGATTGGGTTTTATGATTTGACCAATTTATAACTAAATTAAATTTAATTGGATTAAAAGAATTGATCTAAAATAAGTCAGAGAATTTTTAAAAAAGTTATTCCGTCCCTTCTTTTCTTCACCTACCCAGTTCTTTGCTTCCACCTCGTCACATGCAAGTCTCAACGTGTCGACTTCGTTATATTATGTCACAAGCATTGATGTTGTGAACAAATATAACATTGGAAGTTTTAAGGCACATGCAGCACTTTTGTGAATGAGAATATAGTCCTACATTGGAAGTTTTAAGACATAATTGTTGGTTTATATTATGTCACAAGCATTGATGTTGTGAATAAATGCATGGGGAGAGACTCTCTCTCACGCGTGGGTGCGCAAGGGGGGTGCAAATCCAGGGCCCGGATTGCACTACTCGCAAGGCAACTTGTGTGCGAGTACGACCTGCACACATCGAATGTCGAACCGATTAGGACAAAATTTATCCAAGCGAATGAACCAACATTTTGTCACTTGAAAATATTTTTATGCAATTTAATGTTGCATGAATATTGATGCAATTTGATGCATAAACGTATGAGCATTAATGGCATGAATGTAACGTCTAGCTTGAATGTAACGTCTAGATAAGAGAACCTATATAAGATTCCTAGTCTTAAGCAAATAAACTCAATTCAAAGGAAATCCACCTATAGTCCCCTCTTTCTTTCCTCTCTGTCGTGATAATATTCGGGTACTATCTCAGTTCGCCGCGATCTGCCTGTGCTTGGTGGTTTGTGCGGTTCTATCGTTGTATCCTGGGAAACAGACGTCCGTCGTGACCTCTAAGCACCGCCGGAGGGGACGAATCTGTTTTAAGGAAACTGCGTTGAACGTAGGCCTCGACATCATCCACTCGGTGACTCTACCGTCTCGGCACTCGGCCAACTCGACACTCGGCGTCTCGGCTGACTCTGCACTCGGCGACTTAATCATTCGGTTGAATTAGCATTGGTGATCAGAAAAAATACCAGTCCCTGCTGGCAACTTGAAATTATCAGTTCAAGCCATCTCTACAGATAAGTTGAATTGTATTGTAATTCAGCAAAATATTAATCTCTCCGGCAAAGGTTGTCCAACAATCTTAAAACAGACTCGTGTTCTGTTGACATGGCCACAGAAAAAGTTGAGGTGCAACAGACTCAACCTGTGACGACCCATCCGCCCCGATTGATAATGTTCCAATCGCTCATGGGGTAAGACCAGAGAAGTTCACTGGGTTGAACTTCAAGCGTTGGCAGCAGAAGATGCTTTTTTATCTGACCATGCTGAATCTGGCTCGGTTCTTGACTGAGGCATCTCCCGAGCATGTTGAGGATGCAACTGTAGTAGAAGCTTGGAATCATTCTGAGTTTCTCTGCAGAAACTACATCCTCAATGGCCTTGCCGACTCGCTATACGCTGTGTATAGCATGAAGAGAACAAGACGACATCGATCATAGAGAAACTCCCTCCCGGTTGGAAGGACTTCAAGAATTACCTGAAGTATAAGCGAAAGGAGATAAATGTAGAGGATCTTATTGTCCGACTCCGAATCGAGGAAGATAATAAGGGTTCCGAGAAAAAGATGTTCTCTCAGGATACTGTAAAAGCCAGCGTGGTCGAGCACGGTCAAAGCTCGAAATGGAAGAATTCTAAGTCTTCCAAAATTGGACCAAGAGGAGGCGTATCCAAGAAGTTCTCTGGGAAATGCTTCAACTGTGACGAATCAGTCATAAATTTTCGGAGTGCAGAAAGCCGAAGAAGAAGCAGGAGTCCAACCTGAACGAGGGACTAGATGTAGACGACCTCTGTGTTAGTACCGATGGAATCAAAATATCTCCACAATGGTATGATATTGTCCACTTTGGGCCTAAGCCCTCATGGCTTTGTTCTTGGGTTCTCCCCAAAATGCCTCATACCAATGGAGATACTTTCCATCCTTTTAACCCTATGATCTTTTCCATGTACTTTAGATGTGGGACTATGTTTGCACCCTTGCAACCCAACAATCCCCCTCAAACAAAGGACCACAGGCCCCCCTCAACGTCGTTTTTGATGTCTGAATTCTCGACCCACCAGGACTTTTTGTCCCTCGGTCCACCCGACCTACTAGGACTTCCCACTAGTCGCAGCTAGGACTTTTTGTCCCTCGGTCCACCCGACCTACTAGGACTTCCCACCTATTCGCAACTAGGACTTTTTGCCTCTCGGTCCACCCGACCTACTAGGACTTCTCACCTGGTGTCAGGTCCTCTTGATTCAGACACGGGAGCACTCACTTCCTTTATTTAAGGTTCAAACCACATGGTTAGATTTGGATCATGGCTCATCCGGCGGTTAGTCCGGTAAAGAGCGATCTCACTCTGATACCACTTGTTAGTATCGATGGAATCAAAATATCTCCATAATGGTATGATATTGTCCACTTTGGGCCTAAGCCCTCATGACTTTGTTCTTGGGCTCTCCCCAAAAGGTCTCATACCAATGGAGATACTTTCCATCCTTTTAACTCCATGATCTTTTCCATGTACTTTATATGTGGGACTATGTTTGCACCCTTGCAACCCAACACTCTGTGCTGTGATCACCGAGCTGAACTTGGTATGTTCAACCCCTCGACAATGGTGGATGGATACTGGTGCTACCAGACATGTCTGCTGCAACAAGGAGCTACTCCACAACTTTGAAGAAGTCAAAGGGGAGAAGCTGTACATGGGAAACTCAGCAACCTCGGATGTAATGGGCCAAGGAAAAGTGGTGCTGAAGATGACCTCGGGCAAGGAGCTCACTCTGAATAATGTGCTGTATGTTCCAGAGGTTCGGAAGAATCTGATCTCTGGATCACTTTTAAGCAAACATGGTTTTCGCATTGTATGTGAGTCAGATAGAATTGTTCTATCCAAGAATGGAGTGTTTGTAGGAAAGAGCTATGTAACTGATGGGCTGTTTAAGCTCAGTGTAATGTCTATTCGGCCAAAAATTAATAAGAATGAAAGCTCTTCCACCTATATGCTTGAGTCTTCATGTTTGTGACATGGTAGACTAGGACATGTTAACTACGATGTACTGCGCAGATTAATTAACATGCAAAGCATACCTACATTCCACCTTGACCCGAAACACAAATGTGAGATTTGCGTTGAAGCAAAAATGATAAGGTCATCCTTTCAACATGTTGAAAGAAGTAGTGAACCACTCGGCCTAATCCACACCGATGTATGTGACCTTAAAGGTACACTAACACGTGGTGGGAATAAATACTTCATCACTTTTATATACGATAACACAAAGTATTGCTATATGTATCTTCTCAAAAGTAAAGATGAAGCTATAAAGAAATTTGTTCTCTATAAAAATGAGGTTGAAAACCAACTTAATAAGAAGATTAAGGTGGTTCAAAGTGATCGAGGTGGTGAATATGTATCACTATTCGCTGAGTTGTGTGCTGAATATGGAATCAGACACGAAACTACAGCTCCTTATACTCCTCAGCAAAACGGTGTTGCTGAAGAAAAAATCGTACTCTAAAAGAGATGACGAATGCTCTTCTATTGAGCTCTGGAGTACCAGAGTACATGTGGGGGGAAGCTATGTTAACAGCTAACTATCTTTTAAATAAGGTTCCCCGAAAGAAAATTGAGAAAAGCCCTTATGAGTTATGGAAAGAAAGACAATCATCCTATAAATACTTACGAGTGTGGGGGTGTCTTGCCAAAGTAATGGTGCCTGATCCGAAGAGGATCAAGATAGGACAAAAAACTGTGGATTGCATATTTATAGGATATGCACATAACAATTGTGCCTACCGATTCCTTGTGTATAAATCTCAAGTACCGGAGATACACAAGAACTCAATTATTGAATCAAGAAATGCTTCATTCTTCGAGCATGTGTTTCCTTATAAGACCCGAGAGGAAGGAAGTTCCTCAAAATAAATATATAAATCACAAGAGGAAGAAGAAGTAGATGAACCAATTGAGATTGAGCTTAGACGGAGTAAACGAGCTCGGGTAGAAAAATCCTTTGGAACGGATTTTATCACTTTCATATTGGAAAGTGATCCCTAAACTTACTCAGAAGCGGTGAACTCTTCTGAGAGTCCTCAATGGAAAGAGGCAATTGCATCTGAGATTGATTCTATCTTGCAAAATCATACTTGGGAACTTGTGGATCTTCCCTCGGGGAGTAAACCACTAGGTTGCAAGTGGATTTTCAAGAAGAAAATAAAATCAGACGGCACAATTGATAAGTACAAGGCTCGATTGGTAATTAAAGGTTACCGACAACGTGAAGACCTTCACTACTTTGATACATATTCTCCGGTGTCGAGAATAACTTCCATCAGAGTATTGTTGGCTATTGCCGCTCTATGGAATCTGGAAATACATCAAATGGATGTAAAGACAGCCTTTTTAAATGGTGATTTAGAAGAGGAAATCTACATGGAACAATCGGAAGGATTTTCTGTGCCAGGACAGAAAAATAAGGTTTGTAGATTGGTAAAGTCGTTATATGGCTTGAAACAGGCACCAAAACAGTGGCATGAAAAGTTTGATAGTGTCATAAAGGAAAGTGGATTCACAATCAATGAATGTGATAAATGTGTTTACATGAAAGACACAGGAAATGAATATATCATTTTATGTCTTTATGTAGATGATATACTTATTATTGGGAGTAATGATAAGATAATCAAATCCACTAAAGATATGTTGAATTCAAGATTTGACATGAAAGACATGAGTCTAGCTGATGTGATTCTAGGAATTAAAATTCTTAGAACAGCTGAAGGACTTGTTCTTAGTCAGTCCCACTATGTGGATAAAATACTTGAAAAATTCAACAAGAATGATACTACGTTGGCACGGACTCCGATAGATATGAGTCAACATCTATCAAAAAATCGAGGAAAGAGTAGCTCTCAGATAAAGTACTCTAGAGTGATTGGAAGTCTGATGTACCTAATGAGTTGTACACGACCAGACTTAGTATACGCAGTAAGTAAACTGAGTAGATACACGAGTAATCCCGGTGTTGAGCACTGGAAAGGGATAACAAGAGTACTGAGGTACTTGAGATATACTCGTGATTATGGACTGCAATATACTAGATATCCGGCCGTAATCGAAGGATATAGCGATGCAAATTGGATATCGGACATGAAAGACTCTAAGTCTACAAGTGGATATATATTCACTTTGGGAAGTGCAGCCATATCTTGGAAATCTTCGAAACAAACCATAATAACCAGATCCACGATGGAATCTGAGTTTGTAGCTCTTGACAAATATGGTGAAGAGGCTGAATGGTTACGACAATTTCTAGAAGATGTTCCTAGATGGCTGAACCTGTGCCGGCAATCTGCATACATTGCGATAGCCAATCAGCAATTGGTCGAGCACAGAGTCATCTGTATAATGGTAAGTCTAGACATATACATCGTAGACATAATACTATTAGACAACTACTCTCAACGGGAGTTATCACTGTTGACTATGTAAAGTTAAATGATAACCTAGCGGATCCACTAACCAAAGGGTTAAACAGAGAGTTAGTTGCTAGCTCATCGCGAGGGATGAGTTTGATGCTGGTAAGAAATGTTGGTGCAAAGGAAACCCAACCTATGCAGACTGGAGATCCCAAGAACTAGGTTCAAAGGGACAATCTAACTGTACCGACTAAGAAACATCACTATGGGGGAAACGATCCAATGATAGTGATTAGATGGAGGATAAACATACAACTTTTAATGACCCAGTAGAGTAGTGTGGAATACTCTTGAGTGATCACCTATGTGAGAAAGAAGTGGGGCCGCTTCGAAGAGAATTGAAGGCACAATTCTTAGATCTTCTCACAGAACCAGGCGTGTTCATAGCCAAGAACGAACACACTCATGAGAATTGAGGTGTATCAGGGAGAGTCCTGTGTGAGATGTGTCAATATTTACACAAATGGCAGAACAGTTCAAGGACATCATGTCTACTGTTAGCTAGTAAATAAATAAATCTTCACAAGGGAAGGTTCAAAGGGTAAAACCTACCTATCCTATACTGGACTCAACTGTTGAAGGCTATCACATACTATATTTCCATTCATGTGGGGGATTGTTGGAAATTTGAATGGAAATAAAAGGTGGTGGAAGGAGGAGGCTCTTTTATGAATGAGAATATAGTCCCACATTGGAAGTTTTAAGGCATAATTGTTGGTTTATATTATGTCACAAGCATTGATGTTGTGAACAAATGCATGGGAAGAGGCTCTCTCTCACGCGTGGGTGCACAAGGGGGGTGCAAATCCAGGGCCCAAATTGCACTACCCGCAAGGTAACTTGTGTGCGAGTGCGACCTGCACACATCGAATGTCGAACCGATTAGGACAAAATTTGTCCAAGCGAATGAACCAATATTTTGTCACTTGAAAATATTTTTATGCAATTTAATGTTGCATGAACGTTGATGTAATTTGATGCATAAACGTATAGAATGCATAAACATATGAGCATTAATGGCATGAATGTAACGTCTAGCATGAATGTAACGTCTAGATAAGAGAACCTATATAAGACTCCTAGTCTTAAGCAAAGAAACTCAATTCAAAGGAAATCCACATATAGTCCCCTCTTTCTTTCCTCTCTGTCGTGATAGCATTCGGGTACTATCTCAGTTCGCCACGACCTGTCTGTGCTTGGTGGTTAGCGCGGTTCTGTCGTTGTATCCTGGGAAACAGATGTCCGTCGTGACCTCTAAGCACCGCCGGAGGGGATGAATCTGTTTTAAGGAAACTGCGTTGAACGCAGGCCTCGACATCATCCACTCGATGACTCTGCCGTCTCGGCACTCGGCCAACTCGACACTCGGCGTCTCGGCCGACTCTGCACTCGCCGACTTGATCATTCGGTTGAATTAACATTAGTGATCAGAAAAAACACCAGTCCCTACTGGCAGCTTGAAATTATCAATTCAAACCATCTCTACAGATAAGTTGAATTGTATTGTAATTCAGCAAAATATTAATCTCTCCGACAAAGATTGCCCAACAGTTGGAAACTAAATGTTCTTTAGTGTAACCAGAGACTACGATCTATAATCATGATAATATAAGAAAAATAATGATTCCCTAAATCATTCAAAATAGAACATGGCAATCATGATGATACGATAGACATCTTGTTTCTTATCAAAATTTAAAAGTATTCATTCATATTATATTGATCATGTGTTTTCAAAGTATTTAAAAAAAAATCATACGTTAGACCGAGTTGTATGGGAAGCTCGAGAAATTAGCTCTAAGCAAACCTTTAGTGTGACCAGAGACTACAACATATAATCATAATTGTAGTATAAAGAAAGATGTAATAATAGGTATCTTGTTTCTTATCAAACTTCTAAAGTATTATTCATATTCATCATGTGTTCTAAAGTAATCATTCATATGATAGACTCCAATCGCACAAAGAACTCAGGAAACTGAGCTAGAAGAGGAGCTTTGGAGACCGAGTTATATGGGGAGCTCTAGCTAAAAATCGAGGATAAATGGGGAACTGTAAAATTCTGTTAGTATTGCATGCAGAAGTTGGAATATGAAAATCCTAAAATAGACAACGCATAATCTTGGATAAATCTTTGTCAAGGAGAAGAAAAAGAAGAAGATTAGGGTTACTTGTCTCTATGCTCTTGAGTCTTGTCCTCGAAGAAATTTACGACGAGGTTTGGCGCCAACGTCGTGGAGTATGAGCTGTTGGACGCTAGGTAATGACAGCGAGTGTTATGTGAGGAGTGACTGCACAAAGACGAAAATACCTAAATAGATGATTTAATTTAAAAATTAATATTTTAAAATAAAGATAAAATTATAATAAAATATTTTTGAATTCTTCATCTCTTTCCTTACACTCCAAATCAAAGTGTAAGAAATTATAATGATTCATGAATATGCAAGGGTAAAATTTACTCTTTTTTTTCTCATTCTCCTCTTTAACTTACTCTATCTCAAACAAAGGTTAAAATTTTCTTTCTTCTTATTTATCCTTCTCTTTTCCTTCCCTTACCTTCTTCCAAAGAGCGTTAGTAGAGTAATCATATAATAGTATAAAAAGAAATAATGATTCTACAGATGATTTAAAACACGAATCATAAAAGACGACGATCATGATGAAATGATAGACATATTGTTCCTCACCGAATTTCCATAGCATTCATTATATTCGTAGTAATCGAGTGTTCTAAAGGCACTTTATGGACAATTAGTTGAAGGAAGTGGCTCATTATTAGAATTGATCGATCATCCATTCATTAATTGTCTTTCTTTATAGTTTAACCTAATACTTCACTTTTGGTCACCATCCATAACAACCAAATAATTTATTATGTTAAAAGGAATACAATTAATGCAACTTTATTATTTCGCTAAACCAACAAACTAATATACATGGAGAGGTCGATTAGGAGTTTAACCCTAACAAAAAACTCTAATAATTTATTTATTAAAAATTATAGGAAATTTGAAAAAATATATATTAAGTTGAGTTATATCGTAGTTGTTATAATAATATTGAAATAAAGATATTTTTTTAAGATGAAAAATATGTTAAGTATTATTTTAACTTCTTTTTAAAAATAGAAGCACCTTTTAAATATCTCTTAATTCCCTAATAGAGAAAAAAATAAAAAAAATAAAACACTTTTAATATTTTCATATATGAAAATTTCATAATTTTACTATTTTTATGTCTAATCATATTGAAATTCATCTTTAAAAAAATAGTAATATAGTAATATAAATATATATTTGGCGAGTGACAAAAGTTATGAATTGGATTAAATTAAGGTCACATGAATTAGTTTGGAGTACTCATGTTGTTTTGATGAAAAACAGAAAAGAAATGCAAATTCATGCTTTCAAAATAAAATAAGCAAATTCATGCTTTCAATACTAAAATAAGAAATCTTTGAGCTCTCCCATCTAGGTCCCCTTTTAGCACTCAAAGATTCTCGAGTTCTCATCTTCCAACTCCCTGGGCTCTCTATGTTAAGCTTGATTCTCGGAGCTCCTCCGAGCTCCTTATTCTGGTCCATATGTAGTTGCCCTTGTAATTATATACCATAATTAGTCATGGCCCACAATCCCTGCGGAGCCCTCCATTGACGATCCTTAGCAATTCATGGCCAATAGCAACCATGACTAATATTAAAGTGGACTATAAAAATTAGAGTTACAAGACAGGCCGGTTTGTAGCACGATGAGTCAGCTTGTTAAAAATCTATTATATGACGGGACAGGTTGAAAAATCTCCAATTCAATTCAATTTAAGATGAATTACGAGTTAGGCGGATTAGACCACCATGCCACCAAAAAGTTAAATATATAAGATTAGAATTTTTTATTTATTGTTGGATCGAATCAAACAACCCCCTACAAGATTGTATATTTGGGTTGTGATAACTCCTTGTTCCTACACCACGACTTAAGAGTAACTACGTTCATCGCCTAAAGATAAAGAGACACATTGACTATACCTTTCGAAGCAAAGCTCATCTATTTAGCAAATTCACTTGACTAGAGTTGAACTAGCTAGCTCGAGTGTTAGAATGTCTACATTTTAATAAATTGGAAGAGATGCCGATCTAAGATCACTCGAGCCTAACTAACCCTGACTTTTACAAATTGGAAGAGATGCCGATCCGATATCATTCAAGCCTTTCAGTTTACATCCACGCATCCTCTCCTTGCAAGTTCGCCATGGGAACCCTACCCTGCTTCTCCTCGAGTCTTTACTCAACCAGCCAACCCTACCCAGGCTCCGACCGCTGCTCACCACACGCCCTAGTCGTCTAAACTGGTCGACGACTCCAGCATTCGCGTTCAAATCATGGTGAACGAGAGAGGGTGATTCCTCATCCCACTCCTTTGATCACCTCATGCCCTGCTTGCCATCTGAGTTCTGGGGGCATCTGCTGCCCCACATCAGTCTCAACCACAACTTCGACAGTTTGTGAGAGACGACAGCCACGGCCTGCTCGCTGTCATCTTGAGTTCTGGCGACATTCGTCACCCAACACCAGTCTGAACCACAACTTCAACCCTCCAGCTCCAGCAACACTCATCTCAACCACAAGGAATACTCAATTGTAATGATCACGTGTCTGAAAATTCATCAATAATGAAACACTTGATCATGCTAAATCCAAGCATGCAACAAATAGACAAACATTAGGATCAAAAATACTCAAATAATTTCTCAACATGTTCTAGTATAAAGTCGAGTAAATTACAGAATCGTCAATAAGGTTGAACTTGACAAAGAGGTCAAATGCCAATCTATCAAGTTTCAAGAAGCAGATCAAGTATTAGTAATAGTTGCATGATTTTTTCTTCTTTTTTTTCCTCTTGCTTTCCAGTTTGAATCATGAATCTGAGTACAGATAACTCAGCAAAAATTTTACGTGAATGGGAATAAAAAATGACACGACCTTTTTATCCAATCCATGAAAAGATCTCCACAACTTTAATCAGAGAACCATCTTCAAAGTCTTGTTGGGCAGTTTTTCCATCTCACCAGTCGTTCCTTCAATTAAACAAAAAAAAATGTTAATATCTGGGCAATGAATCAAATAGCAAACTTTTTTTTTCTTGACCATGTCAAAATTCTTATTACAATGTTCAATAGAACTAACTCTACATGAAGTTTGTGGATTTGTGTTAGTAACTACATGGACCTTTTGTGATGATACTGAGAAAAATACGACAAGTTGGACTTACTATCGCCGGGAAATCACGTTGGGCCCGGAGGACCTGATACAATATCAATAGTCAGAAGCATTAGACGCAAAGTTGTTGACAAGAAGCAATGAGCAGTTAGATTCATCTAAGCTAAATATTAATGGTACCTTCCCAGCTGCTTCCCTCCCAAGCTGTGTCTTCCATTGCCCGTCCCTTTGTTTTGCCAAGATAAATTGGTTCTCTCGAGGTTTGATGTATTTCCAACCGCAGAGTGCACGAATAAATTGCCAAGTTTGGTTCCAGAAGGCAAGGCGTTAGTTTCTTGGGCGTTCTTTAACTTATTAGATATGGTTACATTGGATAGGCCCTGAATAAGGTTAGATCTGGTGTCATTTGGTCGGGGATCCTGTCTTGTTAAAATCTGAGTGGGTGTGTCACTTGGGACTCCTGCATTGGCCATGGCAACAGCATCTGCCGATGGCACAGAGCTTGCAGCTTTTGATTCAATTGATTGTGTCATTTTTTGGCGATTGACTTGGGCAACTGGAGTGACGGCAACAGAAGACAACAGAGATGTGTAAGGAGCAGAAGATGCTGAAGCAGCAGCAGCAACTTTGGCAAAAGCTGCAGTTGCAGATATGATTTGTTGTGCTCCTTCACGGAGGTGAATAAAATCCCCTTCAATAACAAATAACTGGAATTGCAACAAAGAAACGCAATTAACATGAGCTCAGAGTACAAAATAAGCACCAAGGAGTAAAGCTTACTTCAGGGTGATGAGCAAGAAATTCATCAAGCTTTCCATAACGCTTCTTGTAATCATGCCAATGGAGAGGTGCAAGCATTTTGCCAAGTCTATTTGGTAGCTAAACAAAAAAATAAAAGGTAAGATTAATTTGAAGGGTAAAATATGGCACAAATGTAACTCACAGTTGTACTAATTCTGATTTTTCCATCTGATCCAGCAGGAATTGCACGAACAATACAAACTAACAGTGATCGTTCATCGAGAAGTTTGGGCTCCAATGGTGGGTTATTAGGCATTAAAGTATTTGAAACCGGTGGAACAAAGATAGTAGACTCTGCAGCACCATTTGAACTGACAGAGATTTGCCTAGTTGATAATGTGACACTTGAAGCAGGCCAGTCCTGTCCAGATTTTAGCCCTTCATCCAGTGATTTGTTCCCTGACGGTAAAACATCCTCAGCCTGGAAACCAAAGAAAAAATGAATACAACAAATATGGTTGTGGAATGATTTATTATACTTTTCAATGAGGACATTAGGTTTATCAAGGATCAGCAACCACAATCATGGTATAAAGTGACAGAAGGTACACAAACCTTGGTTTCTGTCTTTTCTGATGGGTAGTATTCACTGGCAGAATCCAAATGAGAAGGTGCATCTAGTGTACCTTGAGATTGTTGGGTAACTGAGGACTGTTTAATATTAGATTGGAGCGCCTGGAACCCAGAAGCTAGCATAAGTCTAACATTCATCATAAAGAGAATTACAGGGCAGTAGTTAATATTTCTTAACCTGTACTTCTTCACTTGAACCATTGCCTGAATGGTTAGGCACTTGTTTGTCGCCGTGGCTGCTAAGATGCTCTTGGTGGACTGTCCCTAATTCACCAGGTAGATTGAAGCTATAATGGATATCAGATCCTAAAAGACCATGCTGTGTTTGAGTTAACGGATGCTTGCTCTGATTAGGTATCTGAGAGACATCCGAGAGGGCCTAAAGAAAGGGGGGAAAGTTTTAAAAAATAATTGAAAATAGTAGGCACTAGTCAATCAAAAAACCTGAAAGTCTACTGTACCAGCACTCGCTGATTTTGCCATTGTTGATGATTTGGAATTATAGGAATTGATTGATAAGGATCCATGTGAGATTGGGGAATATGCAAATTGGTGGATGTCGCTGGGTGAGGAACACTCAGTGGATTCAACATGTAAGGATGCAGCGGGGCCATCTGTCCAGGAGGAATGAAAGTATTCATTCCCATTAGGGTGGATGGTACTCGAGGAACATCAGGAACATGCTCAGGCTGCTAAAAGGAAGAAATTTAGAAACGGAAACTCTAATCGTGCATGGTATATAAACAGATATTTATATTTAATTTGCAAGGAAAAAAAATAAGCTCAGATTAGGAATTTATTAAATATGTATAATGCAGGAGAATGCAATATCTCATAACAATTAGAAAACATCATTCAATATATAACTAAAATACTCACCAACCGATACCACTTTCAATCAAAAGTAAAATATCAAGGGATAAAGTGTCATGGGCTAAAAAAGTACAATAGATAAAGTCACCACTATCCAAAATACCAAAACAATTTTTTGACATGTATGGACTACATATCTAAGTGAGCAGATTTAAGTTGGATTGTCAAGGGCCAACCGAGCAAGTGATAGTGAGTAATCAAAAAACCAAAAAAAACAAAAATTATTAAGGTTGTTAAAGTTCTACTCTCAAAACCCAGTTAACCAAATAGAATCTCCATATCAGTCAATTGAAGAAACTGGACGAAGTTGTCAAACTGATTAGACCTCATTAAAATCAGCCTAACTTTGGAGAAAGATGAGCAATTGTTCACCAAAAGGGACAACTTCGATTTAAAAATGATGTACCAAATCTCAAACAGTAACAAAGAAATTATCTATAACAGAACACATGCACATAATTACTGGGCGTACAGACATCAAAGGATCAGCTTGTGTATTTTATTACATGACAAATTAACATACAAGATGTATGCAAACAAATCAAACTCATTCAACTCTCTAACTCAACCACGACTTTGAACCTTAATATGAAGTTGATCACTATTTATTACCAGTATAATCATTTCCAAAAACAACCTGCTCAATCATAAACAGTGGCTCAATTGCAGCTGCAGCATTAATAAAATTATGCTGTATAGATAATTAGTATTTAGTTTAACAAAAGATGTTAATTTCTATCACACATTTCTAAGGCTTGAGTTCACTATTTATTCCATCCAAATTATCGCCAATAAAATTGATGGTAGTAAACCCGAATTCAGATAGTAACAATCTCGATATATTACAATCACATGATCAATAAAGTCCTTCCTGTCCTTTAGTCACATGTCATAATCTGATAAATATTTCACTTAAGCTAAAAGATAAAAAATCATCAAAACAATAATTTCCCTTCCCTTTCAACTATTCACACTTTAATGTATTAATGAAATCTTCATCAGTATCTTGTTGTAAATTATATTCAAGATATCAAAAATTCTTACAAAAAATTCAAATTCATCCAACTTAATTATTCTCTCAGACTCTTTTGACAATCATATGGATTGAGTTAATATAATTGAGAGTAAATTCCAACAGCAATGAAAAAGTACTTTTGTCTTCCAGCACATAACAGATACACAGAAGTTACCAACCTTCCATATCAGAAGAGATTGTTGACTGTTTGATTCTAGCATGAAAAGCAAACAATTAGAAAACTAACACCTTTTCTTACCTTAGAAGAGGGATTGGAAGTTGAAACATAGGCTGAAGTCCCATCTACACTTCCATTAGATGAGAAACCCAGCTGAGCATTTGATTTTCCACTATCTTTCACATTAATCTGGCTTGCATTAGAATTAGATGAATCCATCGAGTCCTCCCCGGCAACTTGTGACCCATCCTTATGTTTCCCATTATTTCCCCTTGCCTCAGCCAACTCCAGCTGAAGTTGTTGTATAGCTTGCATATGATGGTGCTCCATTTCAAGAAACTAGAAAAGTACATATTAATTAAACAGCAATATAATAGCAGACAACAATACAAAAAAAATTTGTGACTTCCAATTAATAGGGATCGGGTACAACCATCTTGCAAGTAGAATATAATAGCCTATCATAAATTTATCACAAACAAAAAGGGTTATGTTTTCAATTTCTTTTGTCGTTGAAATTACAAAGCATTAGCAATCTAACCTGCCGTTGAATATTGATCCAATATTGGTTAAAGTGCTCAATACGTTCACGTAGCTCAACTTGCAAGGACTGGTTGGTGGATGACTGCAGAGCATCCATTTCTTGAACACGTGCAATCCATGTGTGTGCCTCTCTCAACTGTTCGTCCTTGAAATGAATACTTTCTTGTGCAACTCGATGCTGAAAGAATATGATATTCAGTTTGTTTAGAATAATGAAACAAAAGGATATGCTACAATTGGAGACTGCAGATAACTAGACAAAACTTCAAACCAATGTTAGATTACAAAGGTGAATAAACCATTAAAACAAGAATCAATTTCAGCATAAATCCAGTCCAAACCAGACAAAGTTTTGTCCAAATATTCAAGCCAATATTGTGTTTTTTTTCCTAGACAATATTTTCTGATCTGAAATTGGAATCCTCCAGCAATTTCAGAGGAGCTTTTAGATAGCCTTATGAAATATGCGTCGGTTCTAACCTTTCTCATGTCATGGGATAATCCAATTTCACAAACCAGATACATCTTACAATGACAGTGAATATCTAGCATCTTTACAATAAAGCTGGATACATCTTCTGTGGAATTCCATTGAAGCCCATCTTCAGAAGCTTAAGAAATTACAGTGAGATCAGCTAACAGGCAATGCTTTTCTAACTAAGGCTTAAATCCATAGTTTATTATATGTTGATACAATAACACAAGTCATGCCATTTTCCTTAGAGAACTTTGGATTCCCTAAAATATCGCTAGGCATTGCATCTCAAGATGAGCATATTATACATCCACTGATGCTGGAACTCTAGGCAACAGGCAAAACCAACAAAAGTACATCTGAGAAATGATTGTGTTTTACCAAGAATATGTCAACCTGGAGCTCCCAGAAATTGTAGCATATATACAAACTTTGTACTTCAATCTATATGATCCATTTTAAACTACCATACTAACAGATCTGAGAAAGAAGCTTCAAGTTTCCGATGGTATTGAAACATGTAAATAAGCATTTCTCACATGTAGCCCTTCACTCCTAGTCCAGTGAGTTGCAATTGATAGAAACAAAAGACAATGAGTGGCGTAGAAACATTGTAATCTGATCATGACTAAAAAATAACCAAATATATGTTCAGGCCACTGGCTTACTGGTTAAACAGTGGGTAGTTAAACCACAAAACTGCTTTTTAAAAAATAAAATAATAGATGATATACAACAGAAATTTAAATAATAATAATAGTAGAGTCATAAGAACTGAAACTTCTGAAAATACATTAAGAAAGTCGATCAGATCAAACCTAGCTTCTGTGCATCAAATTTGAGGGTTAAACACAACTAGCTGGGTATCCAGTTTGAGGATTACAGTTAATAACCAAACAGTTTAACCTGGTTTCTAAGTATGCTATGAACAAATGAAGCTCAAGATTTAATTGTTTTCAACATGATCAATGACCAAATAATTAATCAAATCCATAAAAACTTAGTGCTCCACACAATCCACATATATAAATGTCACCCTTGAAATCCATGTGTGAACTTTGAATATAAAAGTAGGTTCACCTGCTTGAAAAATAAGAAAGAAAAGAAATGCGCGAATCATCCCATCCAATAACCAAAGAACTACAATGTAGGTGGTACTAGATCATTATCAATTGGCATGTACATGAGATAAAGTAGTTGATGTGGTTCAAAATATAAAGCTAAACTGCAGGGTGCATTTCAAAAATTTTTTAGGGTAAGTTAGACTTTTCTTAGGAGAATTGGTATTTTTTGGTTTTTGGTTTCCAAAAGAGATTGGGCCCCCTCGTGTAATTTGTTCTTGATTCATGAAATATTTTCATCTTTCTCTATGTGAGCTTTTCCTTGTGTTGCCTCAAGTGGTACCAGAACATCCTGCTGCTACAAGAGTAATATTTCTAAGTAGTAATCCACAAGACAAAATGTTAACTAATGCTTAAAATGAAACTTAAGGTTCCAAGAGGTAAGAGTTCATCAGTTTAGGTTTCAACTACAAGGAAAAGAAGCTCATTCAGAAATGAAAGTATATAAATAAAGAAAGCCTCAGGGCAACCTGCTCTTGCAATGCAAGAATTTGACCCTCTTTCTCTTGAATGAGTTCCTGGAAATCATGAATTTGACTCAGGTGCTGTGCTCTTTCAGCTTCAGAGTTATCACGCTCCCTTCTGCATAAAGTGGCTATTAGGCTTACGAAGCTTCACTCTAGTAGAATTATTTTAAATATTCATAAGATCATTCAGTAAAATAAATAAAAATAGAATTCCATATAAGACAAAAAAAAAACAGATAATGAAAGAGAACAGGAAGGGCCCTTGGCAGAATTATTTTATTATAAAGCAACATAACGTTCAACATAACCCCAACCCACTGTTTACTATATTCAAGAAACAAACGCACAGTGAAAGCACCCAATACTGCTACCAAACAAAGTAACAGATTGCTGTATAAATGGTCATCAATCATTCCAACAAGGGAACCAAAAGTGTATAAATGTTCTCGATACACTTGTGCTAACAATATTAGCAATCATAATACAGAAAAAAAAAAGACGCTGATGGGAATAGCGCTGGAGTAAGTTGTGGGATACAAAAATGTAATACGACAACTAAATTTCAGGACACGGTACATACTCTTATAATTGACAAAATAGAATTTCGGAAATTAAGATGAAAGGAATGAGACCTGATTACTAATTCAAGATAACAGTTTCAAGGGAAAACTAATAACAAAATCTAGAGCATTTAACAAATTTTAGAGGAAACTCATATACCTAAAGTTGGCTAACTCTTTATTTTGCTCCCTAAGAAGATCTTCTTTAGCCCATGCCTAGCAAAAAAAGTAAACCCTCAAATAAAACTCAAGCTTCCAATCAAAACAGAAAAAGAAAATAGAGGCAAGCAACACAAACTGCTTCACTGTCAATTTTCATAGTATGTAGCTCCCTATCTTTCTCTTCGACTTTCCTCTCAAGCTCAAGCAAACGTTGTTCCCTTTCACGAAGTTGCTCCTGTTCAAATAGTAGGATGAATTAGGAGAAAAAGTTACATGAATCAAATATTTGATCCAAGTGAAGTAACAACAAATAAACTCATAAGACTAGAAGAATGGAGAATGTACACACTTAAGAACATAGGATACACTATTTAACTTGCTTAGATACATGAAGAACCAAAGAAGTCAAAGCCTTGAGCAAATAGAGGTACACAAAAAAAAAAAAACCTATTCAAAGCATCAAAGCAGATAAGATGAGTGCAAACACTAACCTTATAAGTCAGAATAGAAAAAATTTAGTTGTGGAGCAAACAACAAGAAAGATCGAATCACATATTAATGTAACATACAAATGATTTTGGCACTAACATATAACTTTAGCTATCAAAAATTCAGGTAAACCAACAATTTTGAATGGAAACAAAAGGGCAAAAGATCATTTTCACTAGGGATTTTAATGTTTTTAAAACCCGTCATTAAAAAATTATTGTAAGAAGAAACTAAAGTGCACATGGTAATAATGACGTAGTAGCCATGCTTTGATGGAAACTTGAAACTGGGTGTTAAAGGCAAATACAAATAATATGCACTGTATCAAATTGCTAGTATATTTGTATTTAAATATGTAGCCAAGAGCACATGTGAATAATAATAGCTGAAATCCAAAGCCACAACAATAATTAAAGAGAAACACCAGCAATTTCAATAGATCAAGCAAATCTCCCTCTTATAGAGGAAGAGTAAAGTGCATGTGTTAGATACCTTGAGATTGCTGTTGATGTCAATCTGCTCCTTGAGCTTCACTTCATAAGTATTTTGCAATTCTAGCACCTCAGACCTGGCAATCGTCCTAGCAAGTTCAATCTCCATTTGCTGAAGTTGTTCTCTCAGCCTTGAGATCTCTTGCAGCTTCCTTTGCAACATATCATCAGTTATTTGACTGCCAACATCAATCGTAATTGAACAGAATTCCACGTCCTGGCGTCCCGAACCAACCTGCACCTCGTCACCAAAACGTCATCCGTAAACGTCAGGTCTTCACCAAAATCGTTTCCTAACTGAAAGAGTGGGGAACAAAACGAGATTCACTTATCAGAGAGAACACATCAGAACATACACACCTCATGTATTGTCCTCTCAGCTGATTGGTTCGCATTAAGATGCTCTCTCTCCTGCGGAGCAGTAAACGAACACATTTCAGACAAGAACAAGAAGGGAGAAAAAAACTTCAAAAGCTTCACCTCGCCTCCATTGCTTCGATAAGAGTGGTCCGGCATGGCGCGCCACTCCTTTCTCGCCGCCTGGGAGGCAGACACGGGAATGGTTCCATTGAGGCCCACGGGAGCCTCCATGGCGTCAGACAGGTAAAAAGGGTGAGATTCTTCTCACCCTCGACCCTCCGAAATGGAATCGCTCGGAGGCGAGAACGATTTCTAGGGTTCCGGGAGGAAACCCTAATTCCTGGATCGATTTGCGCCCGCTGGGATAACGGGCATTGCGGAGGGGGGATCGGAGGGCGATCGGTGGATGAGGCGGTGGACGGGAAGAGATCGGCGGGGAGGAGGAATTTGGGGGAGACGAAGCGAGGGAGGAAAACACAGAGAGCGTCTTGTTCCTTTTATAGGGATTTGGGGGCGACGGCGTCGGCGAAGCTGCTTATTAGTAGTGGCCCTTTCTACAGGTCGGCAAATGGAGCCGCGTGTGTCGTGACTTGTGTCGTTGCTTAGTTGGGTTGGGTTGGTTGAGTTGGACTATGAGCTTGGGCTGGGCTGGCCGGGCCGGGCCGGGCCGGCCGAACCATGAGTTTTTTTTGTACATCAGTCTGATGCTATGAGCTAGAGAAATCGACAAAAACTAGTTCGAGAATGGCCAACGACATCGGTACAGTCGAGGGCAGGAGTGTTTGACGTGCTCACTAGTTGAGTCTTTTTTTAATTTATTCGTTATAAAATAATAGACGAACAGATTAAAAAAATCCTTTCATATATTATTTTTTAATTTATTAAAAGAACAAGCACTTTTTTTCCTTTTAAATTTCTTTATACTATTAAAAGAGCTAGCACACTTTTTTCTCAAGAGTCCAATAAACATGGACTTGTATACCGTGAAGGTATTAATCAAAAGATGCATCATAAATAATACTAGTGATTTTGTCTGACATAGAGGTGAATATTGCAATTAATTAGAGGTTAATAGGGATTTGTTTTATTAATCATTGCTAATAGTCTGTAAAAAATGAATTGAGATAGAACCATAAAAGGTCCCATAAAGTACTTGATTATGATGTAGGTTTAAGTACAACCATCATTAGAGTCTTCATTTCTTCTCCATTTGATGATTCAACAATATGTCAAATTGATGGCTACCAAGATGCAAAACCCCCTAGATAAGTATTAGGACACAGTATAGCAAAGCGACCACTTGCCTGACTCTTAGTAAGGGCGGTAGCGGCGCCCGCGGTTGCCATCTATGTCCCGACTCCCCCTATCGCTTGATCCACTGCTGCGGTCGCCGCGACGAGGTGGTGGTGGCGGCGGTGGGGGTTGCGCACCAGGCTGCTGTCTGAAAGGTGCGGCAAGTGTGAAGTATGAGTGAACTAGAATCGATGAGGCCAAAGTAGATGGTTTTCATTAGGTGCTATGGGTGTGCTGCTACTCACAAGACATAACCAAGGCGACCATCAGGTAGCATCATTGGCACCATTCTCATGCCGGCAGGCATCGGTCCTCGGCCATATATCATCGGCTGTGTTTAAACAAGTCGAAAGAATTGATCAATCAAAAGAATAGAAACTAAAGGTTTTAACAGCTAACACTGTAGTCTCTGTGTCGAAAACCAACCTGACCGAGTCCTCCTGCACCATATCCTCCAGCACCATAAGACCCTGGATAGCCATAAGGAGGGTATGGCGGGAAATTTGGAAGAAGTCCGGGTTTCGAACTGTGATCATTTTTCTTGTCTGTCTGAGGCTTGGCAAGGGAGATCTCTAAAGTATGCCCTTTGGTTTGACAATAAACAGAAAGGAAAGGCTAAGAAAAAAATGAAACTGCATAGCGAGATGAGAGACGGCACAAAAAAACTACTATGTTTTTGGTTTAGTTTCAAAATTTTGATCTTGTAGACAGTTTGGATAGCATGGACATGGAAATCAAATTGTAAGAAAGTAGTTACCGTCAATCTCATATTTTTCAGTTCCTTTAACGGCTTTTAGCGCACTAGACCTCTCTGCGAAATGAATGAATCCAAAGTCCCTCTTGCTCTGACCAGCTTTAGCTGGCGGCAAAACAACTTTTGTGATCTCTCCATTACTTTCGAAAAGTTCCTTCAGCTGCTCAGAGGTGACAGTCTCTGGCAAATTTTTCACATAGATAGCCTTCACCTGCAACATTTTAAAATGTCATTGTAGTGCAAGAAAAAAAGTGCTTCTGGAAGTTTAGCAATAGTGTAGAATCGTAATTGGAAGTATAGTGACTAAATCAGAAACAACTTATCGAATATGTATAATTATACATATTTTCCAATAAAATAACTGAATGTTGGACTCAGCATGAGCACTAAAATTTTAAATCCAGTCCATCAATACAAATATTTGCAATGTGCTATAGTACAACAATAACAATCAAGACTTTATCCCACTAAATGAGATCGGCTATATGGATGTTGTTATGCCATTGAGCTCGATCCCCTAATATATCCTCATCTATATTTAAATAAATTTTATCATATATTATTATTGCTAACTAAGTTTACTTTGGTATCAAGCACCCACTCACCTAACTATGATGCATTTATTGGTCGTCTAATTACATATCCATACCATCTTAAATGTATCTCTAGAAATTTTCCCTCAATAGGTGACTCTGACTTTCTTTCTAATATTCTCATTTTTTATCATATTCATCCTCGTATGTTACTACTTACAATGTCAAAATTAAATTTGAGTAATAATTCAGGCAATTCAAAAATTAAGATTGAACATCCTGATTCTTGACATGCCATAACAGAAACGCAACAGAATACATCTTCTCTTTCTGTGACCTCAAATTCCAGCTTGATTTTTTATGTCTTTGTCGATCACTATCACTGGCAAACTTTATTGTCCTTCGAAGGTCACAACTGTCCAAATAATTTCTTCCACTTCCCTTGCTTCTGCTAAGCCTGACAAATCTTGTCGCAGCTCACATAAAACCATGAGATTTGCAGCTACCCAGCTGCATGCATGTTGTCCGGTCTGAATACACTTTTTAAAGTCCAGCTAGAAATTCTATCCTATTCTTGAATTACTTATAAAAATGGAAATTGGAAATATAAATAAATGCCAAATAAATTGTTCCACAAAAAACGTTGATTAAATGAAAATCTTGTTGCCCTATACTCCAAACCAACATTCATGTCCAAAACGTGATCCCATGTTAGGTTGATGGAATGAAATTGACAAGAAATTGAATGCATATGCCTAGGAAATGGAACAGGTTTTGTTCATTCTAATTCCTAAAGAAGTTGTACATAATTTTGTCCAAGATATAGAAGGCATGAAGTAAACATAGTAAAATATACCTATAGAAATATTCCACCTACTTGCTCAATTCACTCACATCACCCAACACCACCCTTATCCCACTTGGTTAAAGGGCCCATCTCACTCAATCTGCCTAACACACTCATCCAGCTTGATCTATTTAACCCACATAGTTTACTAATCCTACTTAGCTTGTTTGGCTCACTCAAACTACCAGCTTCACTTGGGCTACCTAATCCATCCATCGAACCCAACTCACTGTAACTAGCATATGTAGAAAACCAACTCATCTACCAGAACTATCAAGGATTGGAAACCATAGTCTAGTTACCAAGCATTTATTTTGGGTTTGTGGATGCGTAGTGACAATGGAGTTCTTTTTACCAAAAGAACAACCATTTTTTTAATTGCTTGTGATCTAATAAGTTTAATTGTGAGATTTTAGTCATCCCATCTCCCATTCTCTATAGCTATTGGGATTTGAGGGCTTATTTTAATTGACTTGGAGAACCCTTTGCTAATTCTATATCTGATGTACAATTATTTTTCATCAGTATTACACATCCACTTGAATGAGGTATTCAACGCCAAGGTCATCTAATCTCTCTCTATATTTCGGTTGAACAACGAAAACTAAACCACTTTTCTTGAGAAGGCCTACTACAGAGTGGGAAACAAAATAAAACGATATAACATTCCTAAAGTTAAAGCATAGATATCAAATCATGCCAAGTTTGTGGCATAATTTTACAAAATAAGCAACTCCAAAAAAATTGTCAGCAGGTTGGTCATTGGTTACATGCATTTAGTGGTGTGATATTTTGTCATGAATGAAATGACAGCCAGCCTTTGTATGATTAGTGCGCTCAAGGAAAGGAGGACGATGATTGGAGCCAGTTGCATCGTAATCATAGAGTATAACAGTCCAACAACAAAAGTGATAACAGTCCAACAACAAAATTGCAATATTCAGTCCAAATGTAGAATTTCAGTCACAAATAAAACCAAGTCACCAAATAAGTATGCATTGAGGCAGTTCTTGACTGATATGATACATGTCTCTTTGAATGTCATTTTTCTATTTTAATATTCTGAAAAATGTTCAACACAATCATCTAGTCACTCTTTTTTAACTCTAGGTTTACCAACAGCTCCATTTTCAAATGCTAATTATGGTAATAATTACATATATTAACTTTCCTATAAAACATAGATAACAAGTAGACAGTGGTCGCATTCGCCATCTTTCTGCAAAAATGATAGAGAATCTATGAAGTATCAGCTTGTTTGCACCTTATCAATTGAGCCTCCTCAATTAAATCATTAGTTCAGTTGTATACTTCCTTAAGTGTAAAATGACAGGCTTCCTCAAGTAAATCAGTATCCACTAACTGCCAGTACCATAACTCTAATGCAGCATGTCTAATGAAAATTGAATTATTAGTTGTAATTTCTCCTGCAGCTTACACGCAGTTAACTCCTACCGAGCAATATAACCTGATCTGGAGATTGTTTAACATAAACAACTCCAACAAAGATAGCTATAGAGAATGGTATTGGCAATCTAATCCATATTTTAGTCTTGAATGACAACCACAAATAGGAGAACCTAATGAGTTATCACATTGCTGAAGAAGTAACCAAGTGTATAGTAGTCGGAAAGTGTGGTATATGAATGAATTAAAGGTGTCTATAAATGAATAAACCACTCATAGGAAGCAAAAAGTCATGCACTCCTCTGGGAAAGCAACTTGCCTGAGAAGCAGCAGAGGAATCTGCTGAGTTTTTAGGATCAGCCCAGCTGACGGTGGGATTAGTTCCATCCAACTTAAAGTTTGGAGTCGTCATTTTCAGTCTTGCATATTCAGCACAGGCATGGTTGTAGTACTCAACAAAAAGGAAACCTCGATTACGTGTTGGATTTTGTGGATCCTGTGAAACATCAAGATGAAAAAAAAGGAATGCAAATGATCAGATTGAAATATTGCCACCAACTTAATTTCACCAGATGAAACCAACCTTAAAAATTTCAACATTTTCAACCCCTGGACCACTTTCCTCAAGGATATTCCTCAGCTCTTCTTCTGTCAAGCTCTTAGGCACATTTCCAACAAATAACCTGTGCTTAGCTTGTGATAAGGAACATCTCAGTTTTCGTCCCTGAAAGTAAAATTAGAAACACTTAGATGTACATCATAATATAGCAGGAGCATGATTCCCATGCAACAATCTGACGATGTTACCTTGAATTCTTTCTCATGAATCCCTTCAATGGCTTTCTGAGCTCCGTTGCCATTTGTAAACATTATGAAAGCAAAACCCTTACTTTCTTTTGTATCCTTGTCCTTCATTATCCTTACCTGACACCCATCACAAACATTTACAATCCAAGGCAATATAAACACATTTGCACAAACAAAAAAAAGTGTGGTTTTTTTACCTCAAAAATATCTCCAAATGGTTCGGCGAGATCTCTAAGATCCTCCTCAGAGGCATCACGTGGCAGCCCACCAATAAAAACCTCCGAGCCATGAGGGGGAAGTGCGAGCAATTCAGCACGCTTCCTACTCTCCTCGTCATCCTCAGTTTCAACAGGTTTCTCAGCCTCTTCTTCCTCTTCAACACCTCCTTGCATAGATTCTGGTGCATCATCGGCAACACTTGCCAAGGTTGAAACTTTTTCCCGCCTTCCGGTTCTACGAGCTTCTCCATCTTCATCGTTGCCACCACCCACTCCGTAGCCACGTTCCTCAACATCCTCCCCGCCGGACTCCTCCCCGACATTTGAGTACACATTTTCCTCCTCCAACGGGTCCTCCTCATCCATCATGTCCTCCTCCTCCTCGATGTCGTTATCCCCATCGAGGTCAATCTGCTCCTCGGGCTCCGACGACTGCTGCCGCTCCGACATGACTCCCCGATCTGCGCCCCACCCCCATTTTCACATTTTCCAATCAGCATCACAACCAAATCCATAAGAAACCAGTCAAAATCGCTCAAAATAAATAGCACAAACCCAAGAACAATCAAAGTACCGTCTAATTGGCGAATAATCGCAAAACCCTAGCGACGCGAAGTGGGAGAAGCGGCGAGGGCCAACCCTAAGTGGCAAAACAACAACAGGACAAAACAGAAGAGATAGCAACACATTGCACATGAATCGATCCATCCTAGAGACGGGAAGAACACGAATAGAGCGAAGAGTAGAGATGCGAGGGCGATCGAGCTTACTGCGTTTGTGTTGGTGTGGGATTGGTTTTGGTTCGGCGTTGGATCGCTCTCCTCGGCCAGGAGACACGCCAAGGTGCCGCTGCCGCCTGCCTTATAGGCTTATACTAGCGAATCGTCGCGTCGTGGACGTCCGATCAGAATCCTACGTTCGTGATTGGAAACGCACAACCAGTGGAAGGACGCTGCATGATGTCTCGCGTGCACGACCGAGGACTGCCAACCGAAAGTGGCCACGGCGTCATTATTGCGTCAGGAGGAGATGACACGTAACGGTTTATCCACGTGTTTGAATCCTATTGAGGATATATGGTGAATGGCGCGCACTGAAGCAACAACGGATTGGTGGTCCCATTTGAAGAGTGACCTGCTGGTGAAATTAATTTTGCTTCGGTTATTTAATTGGACTTCGGTCAAGCGTCGGATGTCTACGAATGACATAATCCTTGATCAGATTTCGAGCAGACTTCTTTTATAATTCTGCAACATCAGTCGACTGCTGGCAGGGCCAGTCGACTGATGGCTTCAATCGGCAATAGAAGCTTGCATTAAAGCACATTAAATGCTTGCCAACTTTCACCAACGTTCAAATATCAGTCGACTGTTCCAAGACCAGTCGACTGACATCAGTCGACTCATAATACTCCAGTCGACTGCCCAGTGGACTCCTGTCTTCCTCTGGCTCGACTGATTTTTCTGTGTGTGTCTAATTTATGAGCAGTCGACTGCTGGCAGGGCCAGTCGACTGGTGAAGCTAAAAAATCCCATTTCAGCTTCTCTTGACCTAGACCTCGGCCTTCAAACCCCTCCCATAGCCTCGTGCCTTCCTTGGATGCTCCATCATCCTTGCACTAGCTTGAGATGCTTCCATCAGCTTCGTCATGTCAAGTCTTTGCCAAGACTACTGATGACTTAGGGTTTTTACGATTTAAATCGATTCAATTTTGGGTTTTTACATGAAAATAAATTATGAAATGGATCGATTTGATCTTAATTGTCATATATTGCATAATCTGAGGTTTGATTATAATTTTCATGATTTTATGGCAATTTTTGGCATTAATTTGATTTTTATTGATTTTAGGGTTAAATCGGACCCAACTCGAGCTAAACCGTGGTCAAATCAAGTCAAAATTGCCAAACCGATCAAGCCAACATGAAGGATATGACTCGGATCGAGCCCGATCAAAATTTCTGAATTTTTTGGAAACCCTAAGAAGCCCTAGAGCTCAGATCAAGTTTGGCCGTTGGATTCAAAATGAACGGCTCCAGATCAAATCAATTAATCAGCGGTATATAAACGAAGCTTTAATCGGGTGAACAGTGGCTGCGCCGCACTGTTCATCTTCGTCCCAAACACGCCGCGACTCCTCCCCTGTTCACCGACGTACCGCACGGCCAGCCCCGTCCACCCAATCTTCTTCCATTGCAATCCTTGTTCGACGAGGAGTCCGAAACCGGCCTATTGGGTATAATCCGGCGACCGGAGGAGGCTCGTCGGAGAGGGTTTCACCGGCGGCCCGTTTCCTGTTTCTTCGTTTTTCCGGCCATCCACAGCAAGTTCCGGCGCCGAACTCCTTTGAGGGGTTCTCCTAGGAGCGCGAATCAGTCCGGAACTACCAGCAAGTCAATCGGAGCACGGTGGAAGCAAGGAATTCAGTTTTGCCAGCTTCAACGCTACTGTCCAGCGTTCTGTCAGGCCGGAGAGGGTTTTTCCAGGGTTTTCAGGCGTCGAGCAGCTAGCAAACCACCCGAAGACCGCGTGGAAGGCTCCTAATCGATCAATTCAGCTGGTTTGACACCCAGCTAGGAGGAACAATCGAAAAAGGGATGGTTTGGATGTTTAGTTTCTAATTCAAATTCTTGGTAACTTGGTAAATGTTGGCATGTGATTTGAGTTTAGTTTGTGTTTGGAATTTGAATCCTTTTAGAGTTTGACTAGTTTAGTTTTAAGCTTTTAAATCCAATGCATTGCCTTGTGCCAATTCACTGTTCCGTGCCACTTCAAATGAGATTGTTTCATAGTAATTTAGCTTAGGTTAAGGCATTTTAGGGTTTAGCCAAGGTATTTCATTCGGTTTGTCTTCTTACTTGCATCCATTGCCTTGAAAATTCATTTAGTTGCATTTAAGTTTAGGTAACTGATCTTTTAGGTTTTGAATAGTTCCTTTTACTTATTTTTCTTATTTTTGCACACTTGGGTTTCAACCATCATTTTGATTTGAATTTACAATTCTAGATTAAGCGATACTTCGGTTCAAATTGCATTTTAGGGTAATAATTTACATTTCTCATTTATTCACTGATTTTGCATTGCATTTCATTTGAAATTATCAAAAACCCCCATTTTTATTCGGAAAACCCAAAAATTGAACAGTGCCGCCGCACTGTGCTTCGTCCCCGACGCGCTCCCTCTGTTGAGGAGCGTAACTCGCGGCGTGCCCTCTTCCTCCCAATCAAATTCCGTTGCATTCCTTGGTCTCTGGAGGAGCTCGAATCCGGTTCTTTGGGTATCTTCCGGCAGCTGGTTCCGGCGCGGCGGAGAGGGTTTCTTCACCGGCCAACGCCCTGTTTTTTTCGAGTTCCGGCCATCCACAGCGCCATCCGACGCCGCGAGTCCTCTGAGGGGTTCTCTGAGGAGCTTGTCAGCAACACCGGAGCCACGAGCAACTCAATCGGAGCAAGAGAAGCCAGGGAATCCAGTAACTGCCAGCTGAAAACGCATCGTACAGTGTCTGACTTGGCCGGAGAGGGTTTTTCCGGGCAATTCGTGGTGCTGGCGGCGAGCGAAACACTCCGGAGACCAGAATCAAGCTCCAGAGGGATCAGTGAACCTGAAATATTGGTTTACGGGTTGCATGTTGCTTAATTCATTGCATGGTCAAAGCATCAAAAACGAAGGGATGAAATCTTTTGAAACTTGTTAACAGTTAATGTAATATTAATGCATCAGATTACTTGTTTGCACTATAAAAACAGGGCATGTAAGCATTCGAGAGCTAAGGTGAGCAAGAGAGCAATTGTAAAAGAGTGTGCTGTAGCAACTCCTACTTCAATCTAAAATCTCATTTCTTCTCATCTACACTTTCGCACCCAACAAATTTGGTATCAGAGCGAACCATCCATCCATCCTCCTCCTAAATCTGGTTTTCTTGAAGATAGAGCAGCATATTTGGATTTCTTGTTATTTGAAGCAAGGGTGTTCAATCTTCATCTACATCAGGAAAATTCCAACAAAGCTTGTGCAGGAGATTTTTTTTCCTTGATTAAATGGCATCTACTCTGTTCGCATATTCTCCAAGCCAAGTACCTATTTTTGAAGGCGAACATTATCAATTCTGGAGTAGTCAAATGGAGACATTCTTCATCTATATGGATCTTTGGGATATTATTGATAACGACGAGTATCAAGCCCAAACCAGCGACAATAAAGATGCTGAAAAGTTACTGAAAGAATACAAAAAATAAGATGCGATGGCACTGCGCTATATTCAATAAGGAGTTGGGAAAACTATTTTTCCTCGTATTTTTGGCGTCATGAATGCCAAAGAGGCTTGGAAAATATTAAAACAAGAGTTTCAAGGCACAAAGAAGACGATTGCAATTAAACTCCAATCTCTATGGAGAGATTTTGATAATTTAAGAATGGAGGAGCGAGAAACCATACATGATTTCTCTTCACCGGTCTCAAATACTGTCAATCAAATCAAAAGTTGCGTAGACAAGATTCAAGATAAAAGAATTGTTGAAAAGGTACTTCGATCTCTTCCTCCTAAATTTGATTATGCTGCTGCCGCAATTGAAGAATCAAAGGATTTATCAATTATGACTATGTATGAGTTGACTGGTTCACTTCTCGCTCATGAGCAAAGAATCAATCGTTCTAATGCTCAATCAACCGAACAAGCCTTCAAGTCAAAGCAATCATCGGAGGCAGACTCAAAATATTATGGAGACTCTAGCAATCAAGGCTCAAAATATAGTAAGGAAAAATTCAACAAATGGAAAAAGAATGAAAAGAAGGCCAACTAGAAAGCTAAAGCGGTACAAAAATCTGGTAACCCTCCCTCTTTCATTATTTGCAAAAAATCAAATCATGAGTCAAAAGATTACTATTTTAAATGCAAAAGATGTAAAATTCCTAACCACTCTGAAAGAGATTGTTGGTTTCAAAACAAAGAGAAGAAAGAAGATGCTGCAAATTTCTCAAAAGAGGAAGAAAAGGAGATTTTATTCTATTCTCAACATGGGGATGCATCAAAACATCAATGGTATTTGGATAGCGGTGCGAGCAACCACATGACTGGAAACAAAGATATATTTGTGGATCTCAATCCAAATATCAGCTCAAGCATCATTCTTGGCGATGGAAGTTCTAGGAGCGCAAAAGGGAAAGGCATAATTGCTGTCCAATCAAAGGGAGGTAACAGAAATCTCATTACTGATGTTCTTTATGTTCCAAGTCTTTCATACAATCTCCTAAGCATTGGACAGCTCATTCAAAAAGATTTTTCAATCCATTTTGATAATGGAAAGTGCAATATTTTTGATAAAAAGAAAAATATTACTATGGCAAATGTTGAAATGAGGAACAAAACTTTTTCTATTATGTTGCCGCTAAACAACAATTGTGCATTTAAAGTTGAAGATGCAGATTTATCTCATCTATGGCATTTGCGATATGGTCATCTTAATCAAAGGGGTCTTCATTTGCTCAAGGAGAAAAATATGGTGATCGGTCTTCCCAATATTCAAATAGCAAGTAATATTTGTGAAGGATATGTCTATGGGAAGATGCATAAATTTCCATTTCCAAAGTCATCATGGCGAGCAAAAGCACCATTGGAACTTATCCATTCAGACATTTGTGGACCTATGCAAACTCCCACTCCTGGCAACAAGAAATATTTTATTACCTTTATTGACGACTTCACCAGAATGGTATGGATCTATTTCCTCAGTCAAAAATCTGAAGCATTCTCTATTTTTCTACAATTTAAAGCACTTGTAGAAAGACAAAGTGGATTTCTTATGAAGACTTTAAGAACTGATCGAGGCGGCGAATATCTCTATAATCCATTTATGGAGTATTGTAAAGACAATGACATCAAAAGACAGTTGACAGTTAGTCGATGTCCTCAACAAAATGGTGTGGCTGAGAGAAAAAATCGCACGATTGTGGAGATGGCAAGAAGCATGCTAAAAGGCAAGGGAATTCCAAATCTCTATTGGGCAGAAGCTGTACATACAACCATATATATTCTCAATCGATCGCCAACTAAAGCTGTCAGAAACAAAACCCCATATGAAGCTTGGTATAAGAAAAAACCAGCAGTTGATCATTTCAGAATATTTGGGAGCATTGCATATGCACTTATACCATCCCAACATCGCGAGAAATTTGATGAGAAAGGTCAGAAACTTCTTTTCATTGGCTATAGTGATGAATCAAAAGGATATCGCTTGTTAGAACCATCAACAAACAAACTTATTATTTCTCGGGATGTTATCTTTGATGAGAAAGCTACTTGGGATTGGAAAGGAAAAGAAGTTATTGACTCGGGTGTATCTCAGTTTGATAATGCAGTATCATCTCAACCTGGTCCATCTCAAGTAAGTCTTACTGATCCAATTTCTACACCTGAATTCTCTACAATTAATGAACAAAGTGACTCAGAAAGTCCCCCAAGAAAGACTAGGTTGCTAACTGAAATATATGATTCTGTTGAGGTTGGTTTTTTCTCTTGTGAACCTCAATCTTTTGCAGAAGCATCTAAAGAAGAATGCTGGATAAAAGCAATGCAGGATGAAATGTCAACAATTGAGAAAAACAAAACATGGGAGCTCGTTGACTCAGTTGAAGGAAAGAAGACCATTGGTCTAAAATGGATTTTTAAAATTAAATATAATGAAGATGGATCAATTCAGAAACACAAAGCTCGACTTGTCGCTAAAGGGTATTCTCAACAACCAGGAATTGACTTCACAGAAACATTTGCTCCAGTTGCAAGGATAGAAACAATTCGCACTGCTCTAGCCTTAGCGGCTCAATTGGAGGTAAATGTTTTCCAACTTGATGTTAAATCAGCTTTCTTAAATGGAGAAATTCAAGAGGAGATATATGTTGAACAACCTGAGGGTTTTGAGATCAAAGGAAAAGAAGACAAAGTATTTCGACTTAAAAAAGCATTATATGGGTTACGACAAGCACCTCGAGCATGGAATAGTAAAATCAACAGTTACTTCATCGAAAATGGTTTCAATCGAAGCACAAGTGAATCATCTCTCTATGTGAAGACAGTTGAAAAGGATTTCTTGGTCGTATGCCTTTATGTTGATGATCTCATCTACTTTGGAACCAATAAAGTTATGGTGGAAGAATTCAAAACCAAAATGATGAAAGATTTTGAAATGACAGACTTGGGACTTATGAAATATTTTCTTGGAATTCAAATCAAGCAAAGACCTGGAAGCATTTTTCTATCTCAAGAAAGATACATTGAAGATCTGCTCAAGAAATTTAACATGAGTCAATGCAAGCCGGTTTCTACTCCTATGGCATTAAATGAAAAATTTCAAGTTAATGATAATAGTGGCAAGGTCGACTCCACTCTCTATAGGAAATTAATTGGTTCCTTGATCTATCTCAACACAAGGCCGGATATCACACATTCAGTAAGTTTGCTTTCTAGATTCTTAAATGAACCAAGCAAAATTCATTTGACAGCGGCAAAAAGGATTTTAAGATACCTTAAAGGTACAAAGAATCATGGCATTGAATTGAAAAAAGAGAACAACTGCAAGCTTATTGGGTACACAGATAGTGATTGGGCTGGATCAATTGATGATCGAAAAAGCACCTCTGGATATATTTTTTGCCTAGGATCAAATGTGATATCTTGGAGCTCAAAGAAGCAGAAATCTGTAGCATTATCTTCGGCAGAAGCTGAATATATAGCTACAACAGATGCAGCTTGTGAGGCAGTTTGGATCAGAAGAATTTTGAAGGACTTAAAGTTCAAGCAAGATGAACCAACAATAATTCATTGTGATAATATGTCTGCAATTGCTATGACAAAGAATCCAGTCTTCCATGCACGATCCAAGCATATTGAACTACGACATCACTTCATTCGAGATTTGGTTAATCAAGGAGAAATAAATATGGAGTTTATCAAGACCGATGATCAACCAGCAGACATCATGACAAAAGCTGTTACCATTGATAAGTTCAACAAATTCAAGAAGCAACTAAAGATTACAAATTAAGAGGGGATATTGAATAGTATTAATTTGTAATCTTTAGGAATTTGGGATTGCATGGTCAAAGCCTTGGGAAATCAAAGAATTAAAGGTTGCATGTCGGCATGGAAACGAAGGGTTGCATGTTGCTTAATTCATTGCATGGTCAAAGCATCAAAAACGAAGGGATGAAATCTTTTGAAACTTGTTAACAGTTAATGTAATATTAATGCATCAGATTACTTGTTTGCACTATAAAAACAGGGCATGTAAGCATTCGAGAGCTAAGGTGAGCAAGAGAGCAATTGTAAAAGAGTGTGCTGTAGCAACTCCTACTTCAATCTAAAATCTCATTTCTTCTCATCTACTTTCGCACCCAACAATCAATAAAGAGAAACTGAAACTGAAACTGCCAGATTGAATAATTGATAGAGGTGAGTTTAAAAGGGGCCTAAGCTGCGACGTTAATCGCAATGAAATTGTGTGAAGAGAACGATACATTGGTTATCGTGGTAGAGATAGAGGCAGTGGAGGAGGGTTTGTTTTTTTGGCAGTGGAGGAGGTTGAGGAGGTTATTGGTGTAGGTTTTGAAGGAATTAGGACGTGAGCTAAAGGCTCTTATACCATATAAAATTGTAAGAATAATTTGAAAATTATTAATCACACTAATAAGATTATATATATGTTCATCAAATTTAGATAAATAAAAAATAAAATTTTAATTTAGATAATTATTTACATGAATAAAATCAACTAAAGAGGATAACTTAATTAATTAAATGTTCATAAATATATTTATATTTAATCATATCTAATCCAATACCTAGAAGCGATTGGGGGCTCCAAGATTTTGTTGATGTGAACTCCATCTTGACAACGGTTCCACTGAGCTAGATTGGGTATCCGGGTGCTTGGAATGGATTCGGGTGCCTAGAGTTTGGGGCGTCTGGAATGGATCCAGGTGTTTGGAGTCTGGGCGCTTGGAACAGTTCTAAGTGTCTGAAATGGTCAACCTTTTGTTGACAATTTTCCTCCTCCATTTTATCTTGGTTGCCTTATGCAATCTTCTTTTTGACTTCTTGTCCCTCAGACGCACTGAGTTCTTCCAACTTGCTCCTATGCGTCCTTCTCGGTTCGTCAGAGTATTCTTCTGCAACTCCTTGTATCTCGAATGCATCGAGCCCGTCGACTCCTTTCCCGTGTTATCTTTCTCATTCGTTTGCATCTTCTGTCAATGTTCATCATTTAAAATACATGTGTTCTCTTAAGTCCTTATACACTTAAACACACGTATTAAACATAACTCTGATTTAATTTTAAATTTATTTGATCACACATTAAAATTCCACTGCGATAGTAATTCATCATTCCTTTTAGTGTTATCTTACATTTAATAATTTTTTTATTGTATTTTAAAACGTGTAGAAAAGTTTACATGCTGTACTATTTTATTATTTTGAAAGAGTCAATTTATTTATTTTTTATATAAGTTTGTTTAGTTTTATTAGAAAAATTTATAAGGAATAATAAATCCTTATACCAATATATAAAAAAGTTAGAATTTCATATTTTAGAACTAAATTAAGGTGTGGATACTGTCTGTTAAAGGCTAGATCGAGCACTTGCATTAACCACATGGCGAGTCCGTTTCGAGGCAATAACGCAAACGTATGTCATTGAAATTTAAGAGGGATCGGTAAACTTGGTTGACAAATGGAATATTGTAAGTTATCTCAATTTGCGTCATAACCAATTGCACTTTCTCGATTTACCTCCTCACAGATGGTCGTGGGACCGACCGTGTGGGGCCACTAAGGTGACGGATCCACCTTTTGCAGAAGAATATTGTAAGTTATCAAATAGTGCGACGGTAAAAGATGAGATACTCTTTATGCAATAAGAGTTTAAATCTGACTAAAGACATATTATATTTAAAGAGTTTGAAAAAATTATGATGCTAGACCGTCCATCAAGATTCATCTGATATTTCTGATTTACTTTGGTATTGGTGGAAAACTTCCATAGATTGGATTGATCATTTTCAAAATTAATTAGATCGTATGAGTTGGATATTTGAATTAAAAAAATTATATAATAGTGTACATTTCATAAATTTGGTTCAGCTTTACATCGAAAACTCATTAGATTAAATAAATAAATTTAAACACATACGTGTTCAATTTGATATTATTCATGAACAACATTCATGAATAATATGTGTTCATTAATAAAATTCTTATTAACATGTTAAATAAAGAAACTAAGTTCAAAATGAATAAATAAAATTATATTATCAAGCTCAATAATAACTAGACAAATTAAAATGTAAAAATTTTAAATAATCAAACAAATTTGAAAATTGAAAATTTGATAACAAAGCTAAGTTTGAACCAATCTTAAACTCATAAAAAATCAAGTTAAGCGTGACACACATTTCAAAATCTTGATTCGTTTTAGACTCGGCTTGATTTGATTACCTTATCACACAAGCTTGAACATTATAAAATTTAACTCGACTTGACTTATTTACCGTCCTACTTGTGATACCACTATAAAATACTTAAGGGAATAATTAAGCATATAAGAGTGTGAATCTTAGTAGAGATCAATATTTGAAGTCGATTGCTAAATGTGTATTAATTGTATTTCGAATTTATGGAAGAAAAAATTATAAAAAAAGACACTTTAATTTATAAACATATTTTTGTAAACTTTTAAGACTTTTAAATAATAAATCCTGAAATTTTAGTAAGCAATCCCGTAAAAAAAGGAAAGTTCGAGTGGCAAAAGAAAATCTTCCCATGTAAATATAAAATCCGATTTTACCGGACCCGTTTACTCGATTCGTGTTACAGCTGATTTTATCGGATCTTTTGCCCGATCCGCTCATCTATCAGACCTACAAAGCCTGCGCGGGTTCACTGCAGCCGTTTTGCTCGGCGATCGATCGGCCGCCGTCTCTCTCTGCTCTGCGAACCCTCTGCGCCAGCATCGATGGAGGTCTCCGGCGGCAGGAGGAGGAGGAGGGGAGAAGCCCCAAGGACGGAGAAATCTGCTTCCCGGAGAGGAGGTCGAGGTATCTATCTATCTATCTTTCTCGATTCGAGCCGGGAAAACCCCGCTCCGATCAATGCACTTGCACCGTAGGACATTGATTAGGGTTTCAGTATATTCTTCTTCTTTTTTTCTCGCTTTTGTGTTTGCTTCTGGATTTGATTTCCTCATTCCTCAAATTTCCCCATCTCCGATGCCCGGGCTTTGCCTTTTGGGTCTCTTGTGACATTGTGGTCTGCCCTAATCCATCATCGGAGGATGTCACTTTGACATTGTACTCTGCCCTGCTACCCGGATTCCTTAGGGTTTATAGGGACTCACAACGCTCTGTTCCGGCCTGACCTTCTCGCTTTTGTGTCTTCTTCTAGATTTGATTTCCTCGTTCCTCAAATTTCCCCATCTCCGATGCCCGGGCTTTCTCTTTTGGGTCTCCTGTCACATTGTGGTCTGCCCTAATCCATCCCTCCGAGGATGCCACTTTGACATTGTACTCCGCCCTGCTACCCGGATTCCTTAGGGTTCATTGGGACTCACAACGCTGTGCTCCGCCTTGATCTACTTTTCCTAAACAGTGCACTGTTAATGCACATCTAATTTTAAACTGATTTTATGCATTTTGTCCGCATCCGATTTGTGATTTTTGGAACTTTTGCGGAAGAGATCGATTGCTTCAATAAATTTTACTTTTTGAGGACAATGGATTTCTCTTTCAGATGATAAATTTTGTTTTTTCATAAATTTTATTGTCGATACAATAATTCTTAATTCACTTCAGTGCATATAGTTTTTTTAAGCATTCATTATTTCATTCTTTATATAAGAAACTTTTAACCGTTATGGATGTGCTGCAGTGGTAGAATGCTCAGAGGAACAATTTCGATTTAAATTATGTTTCAGACTTACCCCTAGGTGAACTAGGGAAAAACCGTCTACTATTTGGAGTAGTCAGATGAAATTCGGTCATTAATATCTTGTTTATTAGGAGGATGGATTTAAAAATTGAGTCAACGTTTTTTTTTTGTGCCGAAAGGGTTTTTTTTTGATGTTTATTCTATGAAAAAGGATGAAGTATTTATCCTTTTAGTTGTTTATTTATTATAAAATAATCTAGTTCAGCAAAAAGGTGGAATCTGCCATTTCAATTGTCCCACACGGTCGACTCCATGATCATCTATGAAAAGGTAAATCAAGAAACTACAATTGATCACGACGGAGGAGGACATTATCTTAGCTTGACCACATATGGATTTTAGAAATCCATTTACGGATTAATTTTTAAATTTTTTATCTATTCAAATCAGATGGAACACGACTTTTCTTCTTTATCACGTCTTTCTCTTCAACCACGCGAGCCACGAGCATCTGCTGGCAGCATTGTGTGTGCGACCCTACACAAGTGGCACTGCGCAATCGTCCGATGTGGTTGTGAGCTGCAAATGGCCTCGCTCGTTGGCATAACCAACTTTGCACATGGTAGTTGACGACTTTGATTAACTTAGGGCATCTCTAATGTGAAGTATTTGATGGGATATTTGAAGAAATATCCTCAAATATTAAATATCCTCCATTCAAGGGGTTATTTCTCAAGGCATTAGAAATCATTGAACAAAAAATTTTGCCAGTTGATTTTTAATTATTATATTATAAAAAAATTTTAAAAAATAAAAATAAGAGTAGGAGATATTTAATTTATGATATATTTTATTGTGAAGGTGGGATATTTGAGAATAAAAATATTTAATTAATGATATGAATGTAAAAATTATAAATATTTAAAATAATTATTTAATACGTGGATGTCTTTATTCTTTTTCTTTCCATCATGCCCTTTTTCCTTTCCATGTCCATTATTTTCGCTTTCCTTTCCTTCCTTTCTTTTCCTTCTTTTCGTCAGTTTTCGCTTTTAAATTCTTTCCTTTTTCCTTTGGAGTCAACACCTAAAACGTCATTAACACTTTGGACATAAAACAGCATGACTAAAAGTCCCATAAAGTAATTGTTACATTAACTTTTCATGGGTTATCATTGTTCATAATAGTATCATGTACAATTTTAGATACTTTCTATCTGAATTATATAAAAGATAGTTAGGTGTATGAAATTCTCATCAATATGAGATTCCCGAGAAGAGAAAGATCTATTCTACTGAATCATATATTTAGAAAATTAATTTAAGAACTATAATAAAGAAACTCTAATTGTTATGCATTCAAATTTAGTAGAAGGCCTTTAAATCTGAATCAATTTCATGCTGAGCACGGACTCAACTGACTCAAGTGAAGGAGGGAACTAGTGGCAAAATAATAATTAAGTGGACTATGATTCTAATTCTATTATGGATGAATATTTTAGAGGTTGACGTCTGAGCTTGTATAAATTGTGCTCCGGATTTATACGGTAGACGAATTAGAAGAGAAAGCCATCAACCTATAAAAAAAAAATTCACTAAGTGAGCTTATAGTTAATGGTTGATATCTTTGGTCTAATATATAATTCCAACTCTTAATTATCCTAATTAATTAAATATATTTAAGAGTTAACTATTATGAAATTTAGTTAAAATAAATTGTGGATTAATTTATCCAATTACCAATTTTAAAACTAATAGTTAATTTATATTACAATTAATTTAATTTTAATTTAAAAATCTAAAAATGGTCAAATTAAAATTAATTTGGAGATGAAATAATTAAAATAAATATTTTATCAGGTTGTAAAACTCTAAAAGGTTTTGAATATTTAAAATTAGTTATTTGGTGAGATAAATTATGAATTGGTTTTAAATTTATTGAATATTTTAATTAGTTTGATTTAAACTAATGTCCCAAATTAAAATATCTTTGCAAATCATTAATTGGTGTAATTGTTGTTGTCACACCATCATCGTCATCGCTGTCTTCCATCTTTCTCTTCTGCAAAAGGTCGAATTTATCTCCCTAGCGGCTCCACACGATCGGCTCCACGACCATCTGTGAGGAGGTAAATCGAGAAGCTGTAATTGATCACAACGGAGGAAGATATTGTCTTGGCTTTGCCTGTCCTCCATCTTTCTCAAATGGATGCTAGAAAGCATTAATTACGTCGATGACTAAAGGTCGGATAATCTTTTTGCAACTTCTACTACAGAGTTATGAAATTGAATCAAAACTATTTCAATGTCTATTTTCCAATGTGATCTGATATAATTTTCATAACATCCTCTTCCATTTCATCAGAGATTCTTCTGTTATACAATTGATCTAAATTTTTCGTATCGATTACCCAAAATATGATACATTTATCTATCAATCATGTGGGGTTTCGCTCGAATTAGTGAAAAATAGTTGATTTGTATAATTTTTTATTTTTTAAAAAGGAGTTAATAGTTTTAATATTTTAAAATAAGTGAAGAACTTTTTTAAAAAGTTAAAAAGTTTATTGTTTTACTAAAGTCTTTAGGGTTGTAGATGAATTGAGTGTTCATGAATAAGTTTGATGTTCTATTTGATAATAATTTATTTATGTTCGTTCAATATATACAAGATCAATTAAATGAATAAATTTTAATAATTCATTAAAATAAATAAATAAGTTTGAATATATATATTTTTAATTTGTTAATATTCGTGAATAATGTTCATAAATAATATTTGAGAATGATGTTCATGAACAATGTTTGTGAGTTATATTTATCAATACAAATCTGATCAACATACTAAATAAATAAAGATATTTTAAAAATAAGGAATTATATTATCAAATACAATAATCAATCCGTTTAAAATATAAAAAATTTTAAATAATTAAATAAATTTGAATTGAGAGCTCGATCATATTTAAATGAATTAAATTAAAGTCAAATTTAAATTAAATTCATAAAAAAGAAATCAAGTTAAATTTGAATAATCATTTCAACTGTTTTGATTCATTTTAGGTTTGATTTAGTTTAGTTTTGTTATCTTATCAAATAAGCTTGAATACCATACAGTTTGAATTGGTTTGACTTATTTGCCATTCTAGAGATCTTATTAGTAAGAGGCTAGAATCTCATATATAATTTTATATTTCTTTTTCTTTGATCGAGAAGTAACATTTCTTTTAAGTGATGTTCGTATCTTTGATGCAATTTTATCATTCGGGTGCCAACTCAGTTACACTCTGAGCTCCGGAGTTTGTTTGTATGTTGTGTTGTGTAGAGAGTGAATGGAATTACTTTTGTCTTTGGGCAACATTATTGTAATAATATGTGAAAATAGGTAGGGGTACACTATAAAAAAAAATGATAAATTTCAGTCAGTCTCATGGACTCAATCCCTGAGGAATGGCCGGTCCGGTCCTACGGAAGTTTCCCACCGACCACCAGGGTAAATCGGGAAGCGCATACGGCGATCAATCCAGATACCCAGCATCCTTTAATTGTGTTCCCCATTTAGGAAGAAAATTCTTGCAAATACGCCATAGCTGAAGATCGAATCACGAGTCCCTGGGTCACAATCCGGATGTCCTACCATTGCACCATTGCCCCAGAGACAGAGGGTACACTATCAAGTGGCTTGATTGTGAAGCCTTCATCTCGAAGATTATTTATCCCAAGCCATAGTTGGTCGACAAGCTTAATATGAGCCTTTTGCATAGGCTTACAGCAGTTGTAGACCAATAAATGTACCACTACCTAAGGTCCAATCGACTTGGTAGGATCAATGTGAGCAATAGTTAATTGAATATCCCTTATTTTATAAGCTCTCGGTAAGCTTTGTGACACTACAATGGACAGTCAAAGACAATCCATATTCAACGAATCGAATCAGTCGAATAATATAAAAATATTCATATTTAAAGTTTGAGCTCGAAAAATATAAATGATATGTGAATTCAATTTAAAATTTAAAAATATAAATAATTTTAATTTGAGTTTGGTTTGAAATAAAATTTAAGCTTGAGTGAGTTCAGTTTGATTTGTTCGAATGTTGATTCAAACATAATTAAATTATAATTTAAAATAATTTAAATTTGAATTTGGTTCAAATTATTTGAACCTTATTTTTTTCTTTTAATACTAATTTATTTTGATGCTCAAGCTTTCATTTAAATACTTTCTAAATTTCTTTTAACAAGTGCTCAAACGTTTTTAAGGTTCAAATTCTTAGTAATCTCGTTCTCCCTTAATTTAACAATTTATTTTCTTTGAGAGAGGGGAGCATATTGTAAACAACCAATTGGGTGAGTGCCAAGTGGCTTGCCCTAGTGACTGTTGTATCAAACATGTCGCAAGTTAGTAGGGGTGTCAAAATGGATTTAACCCGTCAATTCGACCTGCTAACCCGATTTGACTTGAAAAAAAATCAAATTAGGATGGTAGATTTTTGGATTCAAGTTCAAGTTGAATGAAGAATTATAGGTAAAAATAATAAAATATATATTTTTAAATTATTCAGATTTTTTGAATTATATGAGTTTGGGTTGAATTCCGATTTAGATTGAGTTAAGATTAAAATTTTTTAATAATATTTTATTTTAATATGATTCGAACCTATCTGATTCATCTGAATTGAGTATGAGCAGGGTCTTTCAACCATATTACATAGATGTGTTTGCGTCGTCTTATATTTACATTATGTATTTCCACTACGATATACGAGACATGAAAAACTAACACATACCGACTAGACTGTACAAGGTAGTGCGACTCACAACAAGGGATAAGAATACGTCGATTAGTATTGATTTTTTAATGAAATAAAGAAATAAATAAATAAATAAATTGAATCATGAATGTATCAATTTAAAATTGAATTGAAATAGAACAAAATCTATCAGAATGTGAAGATAAAGAGTATGATGGGATTTGATTTAATTAAATTATGGTCAAACGAGTTAAGAAATATTTATGAAAAATTATCATCTATCTTTTTTGTACTCTTCCATATACGCAGTCTCACTCTATCATCTCATGCGGGAGCCTCCATATGCCGATTTTTCTTATCTTCTCTTTCATTTTCTTTTTTTTTCTTCTTTAATTATTTTTCTCTTGACAGTGACTCTCGTTTTTCTTATTTTTCTCAAGTGCAACAAGCCATTCTTTTTTCCCTTCCTTTTATTATTTTTCAATCGATCAATAACAATTTTATTCCTTCTTCCTCTTTGACATGAGCAATTTTTGTTTTATTTTGTTTATCGTCAAAGTTA